>NC_132784.1:35645000-35945000 GCF_048418805.1 Vulpes vulpes | reverse complement strand
CTGAGGTCCCACTGTGTTTCAGTCAAATCAGTAACAGATGTGGACACATGCAAACACATACACACACTGGTAGCCACTGCCTTAAGGAAACATGGAATCTGACACCTAAGTTTTCCCAGACAGGATCCAACATTAGGTAATCTGTTAAGCAGTATGAAAATGACTCCCTTTTACCCAGATGGATAAATAATGGTATTTCCTAGAAGAGAAGCAGGTGGACAAAATAATAGGAATTTATTTTTTTGTGAAGCAGCACTGATGGTTACCACTTTTTTTTTTTTTTTTTTTTTGGTTAACACTTCTTTTTTTTTAATAAATTAATTTTTTTTATTGGTGTTCAATTTACCAACATACAGAATAACACCCAGTGCTCATCCCATCAAGTGACCCCCTCAGTGCCCATCACCCAGTCACCCCCACCCCCCGCCCTCCTCCCCTTCCACCACCCCTAGTTCATTTCCCAGAGTTAGGAGTCTTTATGTTCTGTCTCCCTTCCTGATATTTCCCACACATTTCTTCTCCTTTCCCTTATATTCCCTTTCACTATTATTTATATTCCCCAAATGAATGAGAACAAACACTGTTTGTCCTTCTCCGATTGACTTACTTCACTCAGCATAATACCCTCCAGTTCCATCCACGTTGAAGCAAATGGTGGGTATTTGTCGTTTCTAATGGCTGAGGAATATTCCATTGTATACATAAACCACATCTTCTTTATCCATTCATCTTTCAATGGACACCAAGGCTCCTTCCACAGTTTGGCTATTGTGGACATTGCTGCAATAAACATCGGGGTGCAGGTGTCCCGGCGTTTATTACATCTGTATCTTTGGGGTAAATCTCCAGCAGTGCAATTGCTGGGTCGTAGGGCAGATCTATTTTTAACTCCTTGAGGAACCTCCACACAGTTTTCCAGAGTGGCTGCACCAGTTCACATTCCCACCAACAGTGTAAGAGGGTTCCCTTTTCTCCGCATCCTCTCCAACATTTGTTGTTTCCTGCCTTGTTAATTTTCCCCATTCTCACTGGTGTGAGGTGGGATCTCATTGTGGTTTTGATTTGTATTTCCCTGATGGCAAGCGATGCAGAGCATTTTCTCATGTGCATGTTGGCCATGTCCATGTCTTCCTCTGTGAGATTTCTTTTCATGTCTTTTGCCCATTTCATGATTGGATTATTTGTTTCTTTGGTGTTGAGTTTAATAAGTACCTTATAGATTTTGGAAACTAGCCCTTTATCTGATATGTCATTTGCAAATATCTTCTCCCATCCTTTAGGTTGTTTTTTAGTTTTGTTGACTGTATCCTTTGCTGTGCAAAAGCTTCTTATCTTGATGAAGTCCCAATAGTTCATTTTTGCTTTTGTTTCTTTTGCCTTTGTGGATGTATCTTGCAAGAAGTTACTGTGGCCAAGTTCAAAAAGGGTGTTGCCTGTGTTCTCCTCTAGGATTTTGATGGAATCTTGTCTCACATTTAGATCTCTCATCCATTTTGAGTTCATCTTTGTGTCTGGTGCAAGAGAGTGGTCTAGTTTCATTCTTCTGCATGTGGATGTCCAATTTTCCCAACACCATTTATTGAAGAGACTGTCTTTCTTCCAATGGATAGTCTTTCCTCCTTTATCGAATATTAGTTGACCATAAAGTTCAGGGTCCACTTCTGGGTTCTCTATTCTGTTCCATTGATCTCTTGAATGGATTCAAGAAAAAGTGTCAGCTACATCAACCACAAAAAAAAAAAAAAAAAAAAAATTCAAGAACAAAGGTTGGAACTAACCATTGAATAAATAAACACAATTTCCAGAAGTGATCCTGAAAAAATAAGAGCATCCTGGGAAATTTTTACTACATCAGGAACAGTTTATACTATACTTTGGAGCTTTTTCTTTCCTGCCATTGTAAAAGGGTTTATAGTCCTAGTCCTAACCTAGTCAGGGAGAGCATAGTCTCTCTTTCAGGTAGACCACCAATTAAGTTGTCAATTCCAAATTCAGGCAGAGGCTTGAAACAGGCTTAATTAGAGTTAAAAGGATTGGGTTATTGAGTAAAATTTCGACTTACCATCTTACATTTTGGAAAGCTACGAATCCCATCATCAAGCTGGCATTGTGTTAAATGAGCTGGAAAGCTGAATGAGGCAAGAATGGAAAAGCTAAAGACATGACCAAAAGTAGCAAGGCAGCTCTAGCAAAAACAAATCAGAATCTGAAAACCTCTTCTGATTTAGAGACCCACAGTTTTCTTAGTGGAGAGATTATAATAACAGATAAACAACAATTCCTACTAGAGAAGCTGTATCATACAGAGAAGACCGTGGGCCTTGGAAACTAGTCTTTAATCCAGGCTGTTTCATGTACTGGGTTTGTGCACTAAGACAACTTACTAAACTTTTCTCAAACTATAAAACATGGGTAGTAACACCTCTATTACACAGCCTATGGGTTTTAAGAATTAGAAATAATGTGAGCCAGCTGCCCAGTGCCACACAGCTGAGCAATTCAATTTCCACAGCCAATGTCTTTGTAGCTCAATGGAAAGTACAAAGCAAGATTTTTAAAATTAATATTCAAGGAGAGTCTCTTATTTAAGAAAAAATAACCTCGCTACAAATCATTTTATAAAGTAAATAATTCTGCTGATATGTGGCCAATGGCTTATTGGTCAAGTGTGGATTTTTATAAGTAAGATTTTCTTAAAATAGGTACACACACCATGATTCAAATAACTGATATTCTGAGTCTTTCTGCATGAGAGACAACCTGGTGATCAACAGGATAGGGTCAGCCTTTCAAAAAGTTTTCAATAAATGGCTCCTCCAGAGCTAAGAATTACTTGCTCTAATGCTGGGGGTCGGTGGGGAGGGAAGGATGGTGTTAGCGCTGGGTTTTGTATGTATCTTTGTGTTTGACTATTGGATTTATTTATTTTATTTATAATTTTTTTAAATTTAAATTCAATTAGCCAGCATACAGTACCTCATTGGTTTCAGATGTAGAGTTCAATAAGTCATCAGTTGTTAGCTCTGCTTTTTCTCCATAAAAGAAAAATGTTCAGTCTTCCGTGGTATATTTCCTCAACACTTCTCTACCCCCAATAAATTGCTCCTTTCTCTATGTTCCCATAGTCCTTTGTTCGTACCACTATATCTATGACAAATACCAATGGCAGCTAATGTTTGTTTAATACTTGTTCTGTGCCAGGCACTATTCAGAGTACTTGACATACAATTAACCATTGAATCAACTCTTTACACCTAAGAGGTAGGTTCATATGATCGCTTTAAAACTAAGGCATAGACAAGCTACGGCATTCGTCTAGCGTTCTACAACTGCAAAGTCCTCCAGCCAGGTCTGGACACTAGATATAGTTTGTTTCTGTAGTCTATCGTCTTAGCCACATCAAGCTGTGGTGCTTCCTTGGGCTACATATTTGAGAACAATCTGTTGTAGCTATTATTTTGTGTGTTCTTACAGTTGAGGCAGAATGTGGAAAAGAAGGTGATCCCGATCACCACCATAGGCACTACTGTAATGTCCATATCCTTGATCATAATAGTTATTAAATCCTTGGTTCCAGTTTTGGCCCTGGCCTCTTTTGTTTCTGTGATTCCACATTTGTCTCTAGCATTGACCTACATGTTCACATGTGGAATAGCTGATCTCACCTTCAAAATGTAAATTTTTCATGTTGATGAACCTGCCTTTTATTTGGTGCCTGCAACTTCCTTTGTTCAATGATGTTTGTACTCGCTGGCTATCAAGTTACTTGGCCTCCTTCTGCTCTTGTTTGGCTATTTGACCTTAAACCTAGGCCAAGTACCAATGCTGGTTATTGCAAGGGGCTGTTTATTCTTTAAACATTCAACCTTAGGGAACAAGGGAGATTTTCATTTTAAGTTATGTTGTCAAAAGTCTGTAGGTGCAGTGTCTTTAGGGCAGTGAATCCTGTTAAGTTCAAATTTATGAATAGGTGACAAGTTGACATTGAGATTGTCCTTTCCCTGAGCAAAAATGAATAAAGGCTTTTTAAAAAAAAAAAAAAAAAAAAAAAAAAAAAGGAAGGTGATCCCGATAAGAAAGAAATGGTCAGTAAGAAAAACAGAGGGTGGCCAGAGAAAACATTTTTCCCCTCTAAGGTTTTTGTAAAGGCTACGCTGGGATGAGAACACCAGTCTAGAATGCCAATATGCTGATAAATGGCTTACCAACATCGAACAAATTTGTCAACAATTCCACCTCCACACCTCAGGTAGGAAAGATGGCAAAGTCATCTAACACTGCCCATGTATCCTAAAAAGAGGACTGAGAAGAGAATGCCCTATCCAGACCCCCACCAGTACCCCACTTGTTAAGACAATTTAAGGCCCCTTGGGGATTGGCTCCTGTGTCCTTTTTCAGCCCCATATTTTTCCTTTTAGATTCTACACTCCAGCCCTATTCCAAGGACTCATTTACCTAAAAATGCTCCAGTCTGTTTCCTCTGAAGGTCAAGGTGTCTACTCCTCCCTCTGCAAGAAGCACTTCATTGTCAGCCCAAGTCTTGCTCTCCACTCATGACTACTTGAAAACCTTTGCACAGAATCTCTTCCCTGGCTCCCCTGTCCAGGTTTGGGGCTTTGCCTCTGGTTCCCATTACACTTTGTGTGGTTCCCACCAACTTCCTGGTGTCTGGTCTCCTGCCTAGAGGATGCAGGTTAAAAGGACATACTTCAGAGCGAGAATCTCAGTCCCCACCACCTACTAGCCAGAGAACTTTGGGCAAGTTATTTATATTTTTGACTCTCACTTTATTATTTGGATAATGAAAATAGTAACAGTGCTTATCTCCTAAGTTGTTTGTGAGGATCAAATAGTTAAGAACAGTGTCTGGCACCGAGCAAACCGCTTGTCTGTTATTATTAATGGTGGGTTTTCCAATGAAAGCCTAACAACTCAAGCCAAACAGTTGGAAATAGCCCAAGGGTCACCTTGGGCTATTTTATCACTTTAGGGAAATTTGGAGATTGTGGTTCTCAGATGTCAGTTCTAATCACTGATCTCAGAGTGATACCAGAACATACTGCCCTTGCTAGGGGACATTTAAAGGGACCCACTTTGAAACACTGCTATGCCTATTCATTCTTTTTTCTGGCCCAGTTGCTTTCTCTCCTGAACTCAGGGTTTCAAATACTGCATCAGCATTTTCTCTGCTGACAGCATTACTAGTTCAGGGATACTGCTCCTTGGGGCATCATTGGCTGCTTCTGGTGAACAGTGCTCCGTGTGTTTGCTTTAGGTCTGCAAAGAAGCCAGGGAGGAATTGGGTTTGAGGCCTTGGGTCACTTCACAGACAGAGGCAGGGAGGGGTGTTGTCATTCCAGGTTAAAGTTGTAGAGCCTTTACTTCTTCTCCCTCAACCTTTCTGGATGGCCCTCTGCCTCTGAGCACTACTCTTCGTTAGCATCAGTCATTGATACCTAGAGCCCCTTGGAGTGCTACCTCCTGGCCATTCCAGAGCTTCAGGTTGCCAAGGGAGGTTGGCGAAGCTAGGGTAGAGTCTGCCTTTGGGGACATCTCCCCATGCGTCGTGTCCCACTCTTGGACAATGGCCTTATGTAATTGGCCCACTCGTGTATGCCTCTGCTCCTGGCTCCTCCGTGCTTTGGCTATTAGTGTAAGCAGCTGATCTCTCCCTCCCAGATGGTATGACTGCTTACTTGAGATAGGTTTTCAAATAAAGAATAGCACGGAACTGGGAGGCTAAGAAACTAAAATCCATTTCAGTTCTATTTTTATATTTCCATGTCACCTTAAGCAAATTACTCCAATATTTTTGTCCTCGGCTTCCAAATCTGTAAAAATCAGTGAATAGGAATAATTTCTTTCTGGAAATTTGCTTTGAAGATTTATAATTATGGTGAAAATTTAAGGCTCTGGGAAGTCTTGGTAGGTATCCTGCGATAGAACTTCCTCAGATCCCTTCATCATCTCATCAGCAGCTCTCAAGAACTGGATCAATGCACAAATCTTGAATTTATGTTGGAGAGAAAGGTGTCTTGTAAGGCTGGCTGAGTCAGATCGGCCCTGTCACTACTGAGACAGGGTCCCCCAGAGCCAGGGACAAGCAGAAAGAACACAACCGCAGGGTTTTTCCATTATTCCTGCTGAAGTAACTCCAATATATCTGTATTTCAGAAGGCCTGGGATGTAGATTAAACTAGCATGCTGCAAGGCTGAAAGTCTTTTTCATGTCTCATATTTTATCTTTCAATATATATGTTTAACATTTTAATCTATATTTGTTGTAATAAAAATACTTGAAGTCATTTAACATGAAGTAAAATTAATGCTCCAAAAATATGTATTAAGTTTGGTGCCCTAGGCATCCACCCTCAGGTGTGCGCCCTCTAATTTGAAAAGCATGGATTTATTAAAAATAATTTATGGAGTGCACTATGTGCCAGGGACTATTCCAGATGCTTTGCAATAGGAAATTCCTTTAGATTACAATAAGTTTTATGGTTGGTGAAGTAGAAAAGCAGAGAATATTGTTTCAATAGTGTCTTTTATCTATAAAGTAGGAAAGAGAATAGCAAGGCCATGACTCATGAGTTTAATGTAAGGATTAGGTAAGATGATATATATGAAAATACTTTATAAGCACACAATATTATATGCATAATAGTTGATAGCTATTAGATTAGTTAATGTGAACCCCCACCAGGACATCTCTTATTACAGCAGAATAGACAGAAACTGTGATTACATTTTGGCCAGATTGTCAAGAGGTCCAGGATTAGAGAAATTCTCAGAATCTCAACAGTTGCTTGGAGCAGAACAGGAGGCCTACAGGAATAGTGTAGTCCTGGGAGGAAATGGATCGTATCAGACAAAGATCAAACCTTATCTGTGCCAAACTATAACTTAGTTTTTTTTTTTTTTCAAAATATAGTTAGGTTAGAGCAGAAAGTAAAATTATTATTGAATCAGTTAATTTTTAAAAAGATTTTATTTATTTATTTATTCACGAGAGACACAGAGAGAGGCAGAGACACAGGCAGAGGGAGAAGCAGGCTCCATGCAGGGAGCCCGATTCAGGACTCGATCCCAGGACCCCAGGGTCATGCCCTGGGCCAGAGACAGACGCTCAGCCACTGAGCCACACAGGGATCACTGAATCAGTTAATTTTCAAATGCGTTATGTCCACTGTCAGAAATTCTGGAACAAATACTTTCTAAAATCCAGGAAGATAATTCTATCCATAAATCTTGGCCAAATGAAGTTTCTTATTCTTCCCCTTTTGAGAAAGTATGCCTTTCTTCCTCTACACTATAAACATAATTTTAACTTTTTTTTAATGATATTGGGTATTGTTATATTTTTCTATAATGCTAGTATTGAATTCAGACATGAATCCTACGTATTTAATTTAAAAATCCAATAAAATATGGCAATTTAAAAGAGCAAGATAGTCATGGAGGTAACTAAGTATATTAAAGTAAAGATGACTTCAAAGAACAAAACTGGAGTTCCTCTCAAGGAGATCCAGTTTCTGAAATCTGAGGAGATTAAGGAGCAGTCATTTGGATTTCACTCTACTTCTGTCTTTAAGCTGACATTATTGGACATGGACACTGAAGTTGGATTTCAATTCTTGATCTTGTGCCTTTTTAAATTTATTTGATTACTTGAGATAGAGAAATCCAGGGACAGATTTTCTATAAGGAATAAGTGTGGCAAATGGAGGGGCAGATGATCTCAGATTGCCAGAGCCCTACACCCTTACTTCATCTTGACAGTAATCAATTTCCAACCCTTTCTTTAAATTAATGTCATTGAGTAGATAGCATAACTAATGAATTTCATGAAATTTTTCAAAATTATTCTAACTATTTTATGCACATATGTATGTGTATAGTTTTAGTTAAATAGTTACACATAGTGATATCCAACATCGTCACCTTGGTCCTACCACATTAATTTCAATAATGTAAGTACTGCTCAAAAATTTTTATTATTCTTGAGGATGGACTTCAGCATCTGCTTGAAAATCACACAATTAGCCCTATAAATCTAGTCCAGTCCAATATACTACTTTTTGAACATCATTTTAGGCATGTATAATATTTAGTTCATAGGCAAATGTCCCCAATTGTTTCTTAAGTGTCTGTTATGGCTTTTTCCCTTTCTTCCTGCCTTTCATGCTATCTATATTACTAAACCAAGATCCTATCAAGGTTAATACATTCCACTTGTTTTTTTATGGTCCTTTAATCACTTTTAATAGATTAAATAAAAGCCCCCACTTTTTTTTTTAAACACTTAGCTTTATGAAGAATCCAGACCATTTTTGTGTGTTGTTTTTTTTAAACAGGTACTCACATTATGGATTTGTCTTGTTTGTTTGTTTTGGTTTCTCTTAAATTGTTTCTCTCCTGCCTTTCTTTTCTGTAAGCCCTACATTAGAACTAGAGGCCTGATTGAATTTGAGTTAACCAATGGAAGAGCATGTCCGAGCAGATGCTTGCTACCTTACATGGGATAGCAACTTGCCTTAAAAAGTCTTAGGAGGTCAGTATATCTTACCATTATTAATTCCAAATTTGATCACTTGATTAAAATAACAGTTACTAGATCTATCTATGTCAAGAAAAATTTCCCCTTTTTGCAGACACTAATTCATTCTTTGGCACTATATGTAAATACTGTTTCCCCACTAACTTCCACCTACTGGTTTAAACATACATGTTTATAACTTGCCTGAACCACTTATTACACTGGAGTTTCCTAAATATTGAGTCAAATTTTCGAATCTTTATGTGTATTAGCTAACATTTATCTAAAAGAAGGTAGCTTTTGTTACCTCTCTTCCATCTGTTGAGTATCGCTATAGACTCAGAGGTTTTTACTCAAACATTAAAACTGATTACACTCATGCTTAAATTGCCCCAAATTTGCTAAGTACATGCTTAAGCAAGCTCTTGTGCCCTGCTGACAGGTTTTTATTCATCTTTAAGTACTCCCTTAATGTTTGGTACAAGCAGAAGTCCCAAGTCACACTGTATTTCCCTGGAGATATGTGTGGTGGTTTTACAACAGATCCACAAATTCTTTGATGTCTTCCCATCAAAAGATAAATTTGAGCTCCCTTCCCCTTGAATATGAACTGGATATATATATATATATATATACTCTTATTTTTTTACTATAGAAAAAAAAGATAATCTTGCCTTTTTCACTAGGCAAATAACTTAAAATTAATTTTAAATCAGCTCCTGGAGCTCTTTACCATTCTTTTTTAAGGCTAAATAATATTCAATCATATTTATCTACAGTCATTTAGTCAACCAGTCCTTTAATGGGCATTTAAGTTATCAATCCCATGCTATTACAAAAAAAAACTTCACAATTAATGATTCTTTGCATGTTTTTGTGGTGACTGTGACTGTTATTGTCTTGTTTTTGTAGAGGTATATCTACAGGCTCAATTTCAAGAAGTAGATTTTAGGGATCAACTAAATACAATATGAACAGACCTAAACAAAGAAATAGACAGCAATACAACACAGTATGGGATTTTAATACCCCTACTTTCACCAATGGCTAGACCATCCGGCAGGAAATAATAAAGGGAACAGTGGCTTTAAATAACGTTAGACCAGATGGACTTAACAGACATGTACAGAACATTCCATCCAAAAGCAAAAGAATATGCATCCTTCTGAAGTGCATAAGGAGCATTTTCCAGGATAAATCATATGCTAGGCCATGAAATAAATATAAATAAACTTAAGAAGACTAAAATCATAGCAAACACCTTTTCTGACCACAATGGTATAAAACTAGAAATCAATTACATGAAGAAAACTGTAAAATTCAGAAATATGTAAAGATTGAAAACAACCTATTGACCAACTAATGGGTCAGAGAAGACATTAAAAGCAATAAAAATGCCATGAGACAAATCCAAATGAAAATACAAGATACAGTAAGAACCAGTCTAAGATGGATGTTCGTAGTAATAAATGCCTATCTACATTAAAAAACAAAAAATCTCAAACAACATAACTATACTCCTCAAGAAACTAGAAGTAGAAGAATAAAGTCCAATGTTAGAAGGAAAAAGATTAGAGCATAAGTAAATGAAATTGAGATTTGAAAACAATAGAATTGATTAGGAAGACTGAGATGGATTTTTGAAAATTGACCAACTTTTAGCTAAACTCACTACTCCCCTGCACACACACAAAAAGAGGACACAGAATCAGAAATGAAAGAAAGATATTACAACTGCTACCACAGAAATACAAAGGATCATAACAGATTACTGTGAAGAATTATATGCCAACAAATTTGAAATCCTATAAGACATGAATTTCCAGAAACATAAACTACCAAGTTAGAATATTGAAGAAGTAAAAAATCTGAACATACAAATTATTAACAATGAGATTGAATCAATAATAAAATCTCTCAGCAGAAGAGAGAGCTAAGATGCTGGCATAGTAGGAGGACTCTAGGATTGTTTCATCCCTGGAACACAACTAGATAACTATCCATCTGAACACTGAGGAAATCAACCTGACAACTGACAGAACAAACTGCACAACTAGAGGTAGAGAAGAGGCTGCATCGAAGAAGGTAGGCAGCATGGAGATGTGGTTTTGGGGAGAAACAGATTGTGGGTACCTCGGAGGTTAGGGAACCATAGTTGCAGAGAAATGGGGAGGGGAGGGAGAGAGAGGAATGCACAGGGGATTGCACAAAGAGAATACTACCCACAAGCCATTGGCTGGGAAAATGAGAGAGGCTGATTTACATGAGTTTTTGCAACCAATGGAGCTTGAAGACTGGAGTTTTAAAGGTTGGAGGGCTTGGCTGGGATGCAGCCCCAAGAGTGCTGCCCAACTCTGGAAGAGAAGGTGAGCCAGCAACCTGGGGTGGAGGTGGAGGCTGATGGCACAATCCGAGGAACACCTGAGGCTCTCAGGGGAGAGATCGTGTGCTCTTCTTAGAGCACATCTGTGAGAGGTAGTGTTGGCAGAGATGGCTCTGCAGGGACAGAGGACCTGGGAGGCACTGTTTTCCTCCCCCGCCCCTCAGCATGGACGCAGACCCACCTGCAATGGGAGGTTTGCCCTGACACTGCTGCCTACCCTGCTTGTTCCAAGTCCCACACCTCTGCACTCTGGTGTGACCACCCTTCTCAGCCAAACCTACCTTAGTCCCAGCATGGTGAGACCTTCCCCCTAGAAGATCAGCAGGCCCCTGTCCACCCCAGGCCCTTAAAAAGTTTAGAGTTTTAAAAGTCAGCAGATTTGGCTGGGATAGAGCGCGAAGTACATCCCACTGCTCCAGGCAGGCAAACAACCTGAAGACAGACAGCATGAAAATAGCAATCTGAAAAACACCTGGGATGCAGGAGAGGGGATTATTTGCTCTTCTGGAAGTGCTTCCCTGAGAGCGACAAGCAGGAGAGACCTCTCTCCAGGGACAAGGTTGCTGGCTGGTGCCATTTCCCACCCCTCAGCGTAAACCTGCTTCACTAAACAACAGAGTAATACCGGCTGCCTGACATGCTTACACCAAGTCCTGCCCCACCGTCCTCTGCCTGTACTGCCCTTCTCTGGCAGGTGGCTTCAGACCTGGTACAGCAGGCACCCCCTCGGAAGACCAGCAGAAACCCCTGCACACACCACATACCACGTTTCCTGACCCAAGTTCTACAAGGCTTCAGTTCTACTGGAAGTTCATCAGGTCTCACTTAACAAGCAGACTATTGCACACCTAGAAAAAACTAGCCACATTCAGGCCAAGGTCCAAACACCACCCACGGCAGGCAAAGAGAAACTCTGCAGAGGACTGACCTGAGGGGAAGAGCAGCTGTAACACAGCAGCAGAGTGCATGAGCGCACACCAGACAACACCCCCTGAAGCACCAGGCCCTGGACACTATGTGACCTCTTCTTCATAAAGCCATTCCTCTCAGGAGCAGGAAACATAACAGGCTCTTCTAATACACAGAAGAAGACAGAGAATTAGACAAAAGGCCAAGACGGAGGAATTTATCCCAAATGAAACAAGAAAAGTTCATAGCCAGAGATCCAAACAGAGATAAGCAATACACCTAAAGAATACTCTCTGGGCTTCAGAAATGAACAGAAAACTTCAGGGAGGCCCTTACTAGAGATAAAAGAGTTAAAAAACAGTGAAAACATGCAATAACTGAAATTTGAAACAGATAGGAAGTAATGACCACCAGGATGGAAGAGCAGGGGAATGAATAAGTGATACAGAAGATAAAATGATGGAAAATAATAAAGCTAAACAAAAGAGAAGAATTATAGAACATGAGAATAGACTTAGGGAACTCAATGATTCCAACAAAAGTAATAATAATTGTATCATAGGAGTCCCACAATAAGAGAAAAAAAAAAGGGATCAGGAAATTTTTTTCAGGTAATAATAGTTAAAAACTTCCCTAGCCTGGGGAAGGAAACAGGCATCCAAATCTAGGAGGCTCAGAGAACTTCCATCAAAATTGACAAAAGTAGGCCAACACCAAGATATGTTGTAATTAAATTTGCAAAATATAGTAATAAAGAAAACATCCTAAAAGCAGCAAGGCAAAAGAAGTCCCTTACAAAGGAAGACCCATAAGGCTAGCTGCAGATCTCTCAACAGAAATTTGACAAGCCAGAAGAGAATGACATGATATATTCAACGTGCTGAATGGGAGAAATCTGTAGCCAAGAACACTCTATTCAGCAAGGCTATCATTCAGAATAGGAGAAATAAAGAATTCCCCAAACAAAAACTAATGGAGTTTGTCACCAGTAAATTAGCCCTGCACAAAATATTAAAAGGGACTCTTTGAGTGGAAAGACCAGAAAAGAGAAAGGCTAAAAAGAAACAGATAAAAATCTCCAGAAACAACAAAACAAGTAATAAAATGGGAATACATACATATCTATCAATAATCACTCTAAAATGTAAACGGACTAAACACTCCAATCAAAAGAAATAGAGTATTAGAATAGATAAAAATAAAACAAGACTCATCTATATGCTACCTACAAGAGACTCATTTTAGCTCCAAAGACATCTGAATATTGAAAATGAGGGGATAGAGAAACATTTATAATGCAAATTGACACAAAAAAAGCCAGAGTAGGAATACTTTTATCAGACAAATTAGGTTTTAAGCCAAAGATTGAAACAAAAGATAAAGAAGGGCATCATATCACGATAAAGGAGACTATCCAACCAGAAGATATAACCACTATAAATATTTAAGTCCCCAATACGGGAGCAAGCACTCAAATATATAAAACAATTAATAACAAATAAAAAAACTCTCTGGGCTTTAATAATAATAAATATAGGGGATTTAATACTTCACTTACATCAATGGACAGATCATGTAGGCAGAAATTCAAGGAAACAATGGGTTTGAATGACACACTGGACCAGATGGACTTAACATATATTCAAAACACTTTATCTTAAAGCAGCACATTCTTTCCAAGTGCATGAGACATTCTCCAGAATAGATCACATGCTAGGTTACAAAGCAGACTTCAACAATTACAGAGATTAAGATTACTCCTTGCATATTTTCTGACCACAATGCTATGAAACTTGAAGTCAATCACCAGAAAAAAATCTGGAAAGACCACAAATACCTAGAGGTCAAACCACATGCTACTAAAGAATGAATGGATCAACCAGAAAAATCAAACAAATTAAAAAATACATGGAAGCAATAAAAATAAACATACAATGGTCCAAAACTTTTGGGATGTAGCAAAGGCAGTCATAAGAGGGAAGTATATAACAATACAAGACTACCTCAAGAAGCAAGAAAACTCTCAAATAAGCAACCTAAACTTAAACCTAAAGGAGTTAGAAAAACAACAGCAAAGCCTTAAACTAGCAGAAGAAGGGAAATAATAAAGATTAGAGCAGAAATAAATGACATAGAAACTAAAAAAAAAAAAAAAAAAAAAACAACAAAATAGATCAATGAAACCCGAAACTGCTTCTTTGAAAGAATTAATTGATAACCCCCAACCAGACTTATCAAAAAGAGAAATGACCCACATTAATAAAATTACAAATGAGAGAGGATAAATAACAACCAATATCACAAAATACAGTTATAAGACAATATTATGAAAAATTAAATACCAACAAATTGGATAACCTGGAAAAAATAGATAAATTCCTAGAAACAGAGAAACTACCAGAATTGAACCAGAAAGAAATGAAAAATGTGAACAAACAGATAACCAGCGAATAAATTGAATCAGTTATCAGAAATATCCCAACAAACAAAAGTCCAGGGTCAAAAGGCTTCACAAGGGAATTCTACTAAACATTTAAAGAAGAATATGTAATAACTATTTTTCTCAAACTATTCCAAAAAAATAGAAATGAAAGGAAAACTTCAAAATTCATTCTATAAGGCCAGCATTACCCTGATACAAACACCAGACAAAGACTCCACTAGAAAAAGAAAACTAGGCTAATATCTCTGATGAACATGGATGCAAAAATTCTCAATAAAATACTAGCAAATCAAATCCACCAATACATTAAAAGAATCATTCACCTTGGTCAAGTGGGATTTATTCCAGGGATGTGATGATGGTTCAACACACCCAAAATCAATGTCGTAAACCACATCAACAAAACTAAGGATTAAAAGCCCTTGACCATTTCAAAAGATTCAGAAAAAAAAAAAAAAACCTTCTGACAAAATTCAACATCCACTTATGGATACAAAAAAAAAAAAACCCTCAAAATTAAGTGCTTATAAAGGGAATGTACCTCAACATAATAAAAGCCATATATGGCAAACCTGCAGCTCATATATTCACTGGTGAAAACCTGAATGGTTCTCCTCTAATATTAGGAATAAGAAAGGATACCCACTGTTGCTACTTTTATTCAACACAATACTAGAAGTCTTAGCCAGAGGAATTATGCAAGAAAAAAGCATCCAAATCAGAAAACAAGTAAAATTGTTACTATTTTCAGCTGATATAATACTATATAGAAAACCCTAAAGACTCCACTAAAAATTTGCTAGAACAAATTTAGTAAAGCTGCACAATACAAAACCAGCGTACAAAAGTCAGCAGCATTTCTACACGCTAATAACAAATGATCATTGAGAAATGAAGAAAACAATCCCTTTCACAGTTTCATCAAATGACTAGAATACAGAGGATAAATTCAGCCAAGGAGGTAAAAGTCCTGTACATCAATGAGTAAGACATCCATGAAAAAAGTTGATAAAGAATACAAGTAAATGAAAGATATCCCATGCTAATGGATTAGAAGAATTAATTGTGTTAAAATATCCATAGTACCCAAAGCAATCTACAGATTCAATGCAATCCCTATTAAAATTCCAATGGCATTTTTCATAGACAGAACAACCAACCTTAAATTTGTATAGAACAAAAGACTGCAATAACCAAAGTAATATTGAGAAAGAACAACAAAGATAGAGGCATCATGCTTCTGGGTTTCAAACTATATTACAAAACTATAGCAATTGAAACAGTGGTCTGCATATAAAAACACACACATAGATCAGTGGAACAAAACAGACAGCCCAGAAATAAATCTACACATATATGATCAATTAGTGTGCAAAAAAGGAACCAAGAATACACAATGGAAGTTGCCAATACATTTTGCTGATAAAACCGAATAGTCACATGAAAAACAAATCCACTATCTAACGCCATTCACAGAAAGCAACTCAAAATGGATTGAAGACACAAACTAAGATGTGAAACCATAGTACTTCAAGAAGAAAACATAGGTGATAAGCTCCCTAATATCAGTCTTGGCAATGATTTTTTTTTTACCACCAATAGCAAAGGCAAAAATAAAATGTGAAAATTAACAAGTGAGACCATATCAAACTAAAAAGCTTCTGCACAACAAAGAAAATCATCAACAAAATGGAAAGACAACCTACCAGAGAATATATTTACAAATCAGATATCTGATGAGGGGTTATAATCTAAAATAGATAAAGAACTCACACAGCACAAAAGCAAAAACAATCTCATTAAAAACTAGGCAGCGGATCTGAATAAACATTTTTCCAGTGAAGATATACAGATGGCCAACAAGTGCATGAAAAGATGTTTGACATCGCTAATAATCAGGGAAATTCAAATCAAAACCACAGTGAGATATGATCTCACACCTGTTAGAATGGCTATTACCAAAAGGACAAGAAATAACAAATATTGTAGGGGCGCCTGGGTGGCTCAGCAATTGAGCATCTACCTTTGACCCAGGGCATGACCTCGGGGTCCTGCGATCAAGTCCCACATTGGGATCCCTGCATGGAGCCTGCTTCTCCCTCTGCCTATGTCTCTGCCTCTCTCCGTGTGTCTCTCATGAATAAATAAATAAAATCTTCAAAAAAAAAAAAAAAAACAAGTATTGGTGAGGATGTGGAGAAAAGAAAAACCTCTTGCACTGTTGATGAGAGTATAAACTGGTGCAGGCACTATGGAAAACAGTAGAGATTCCTCATAAATAATCTACTGTATAATCTAGTGATTTCATTTCTGGGTGTTTATCTGAAGAAAATGAAGACACCCACTCAAAAAATATCTGCACCCCCTGTTCACTGAAGCATTACTTAAAATGGCCAAGACGTGAAAGCAAACTGTCTATTGAAGGATGAGTAAAGAAATTATGATACACACGCACGAATACTATTCAGCCATAGAAAAGGAAATCTTGCCATTCAAGACACGGATGGACCATGAAAATATTATCAGACAGAGAAACACAAATGCCTAATGATCTCACGTACGTGGAATCTAAAAAACTAAACAAAACCAAGCTGAGATGGAGAGAGCAGAGTGGTGGCTGCCAGAGGTGGGGGTTAAGGGTGAGCAAAATGGGTGAAGGGGATCAAAAGGTACAAAATTCCAATTATAAATGATTCATGGATATAATTACAACAGGGTAACTATAATTAATACCTGACTGTGTTTCTGAAGGCTGCTAAAAACCTTTGCTAAAAGCAAATCTTAAAAGTTCTCATCACACACACACCAACTTTTTATAACTATGACAACGAATGTTAACTAGACTTTCTTATGGGGCTCATTCTGCAACATATACAGGTACTGATCATTATGTGTACACCTGAGACTAATATGTTACATGTCCATTATATCCTTTAAAAGTGTGATTTGGGGATCAAAGAGTGAGCGCATACTCAATTTTGTGATATAATCCCGAATGTACCTCCTTCGCAACTGCCCTATTTTGAATTCCTTCCAGCAAAGTATTAGACTACCTGTTTCTTCATGGTTTTACCAACAGAATGTTTTGTCAAGCTATGGACTTATGCCAGTTTAACGGTATCTCCTTGAGGGCTTCTAATTATTCTTTCATCATAAAGTTCAATTTTTTTCAGATATTTAAGAGCTATTTGCCTTTCGTGGACTAAAGATTTTTAACCATTCTTCTATCAGGTTTAGTCTTTTTCTTAATTTTTTAGGAGTTCCTTATGTATCAAAGTCATGAACACTTTGTGATTTAAGTTGCAAAAATTTTCCTTTGACTTCCTTATGACGCTTTTCTCCATAAAGTTTTACTTAATAAAGCTGAACACTTTTTATTTTTCTTCTGGATTTTGAAACATCGTTAAAAACACATCATCAGGTTATAAAATTTTCCCATTTTTTTTCTGCTGGTAGTTTTAGGTTTCATTTTTGTACATTGCGATCTTTGATCCATTTGAAATTTGATATGTGGTGCACAAATTCAGCTTTATGTTCTTCCTAAATGGCTACCCAGTTGTCCTGGCAGCGTTTATTCAATAGCCAATATTTTTCCAGTTATATTTAATGCTACACTTAACATATATCAAATTTCCATATGCACATGTTTCTCTTTCTGGACCCTGTACTCCAGTCAGCTGATGATTTTGTTTTAATCATGGGCAAATTCACTACTTTTACTATAGATATTTTATTGTATTTATTTTTTATTTTAATTTCAGTATAGTTAACATACAGTGTTATATTAGTTTCAGGTGTATAATACAGTGAATCAACAATTCTATACATCATTACTCAATGCTTATTTTGATAAGGGTATTTTTAATCCTCTTCACCTCTTTCACCCAACCTCTCACCCACCTCCCCTCTGATGTGCTTTATATAAGTGAGTGCTCTCAGTTAATTGTTTATTTTTTCTTAACAAGAACATATTTTTTACTTGAAGGATACATATAAAACATTCTATCCAAGAAAAACAGAATATAAATTTTATTCAAGTACACACAGAAGAATCCCCTGGTTAGATGACATTAAAAGAGACATAACAGGGACACCTGGGGGCTCAGCAGTTGAGCATCTGCCTTCAGCCCAAGGCCTGACCCCGGGGTCCTGGGATCGAGTCCCACATTGGGCTCCCTGCATGGAGCCTGCTTCTCCCTCTCCCTATGTCTTTGCCTCTCTCTCTCTCTCTCTCTCTCTCTCTCTCTCTCTCTCTGTCTCTCATGAATAAATAAATAAAATCCTTTAAAAAAGAGAGACATAAATATTACAAATTTAAGATGACTGACATCATACCAACTACAATGGTATAAAACTAAAGATAAACAGTAAAACAAACCTGGAAAGTGTACTGAATATCTAATATGTAAATACTAAATAACACCTACTGTACAAGCAAAGGGCCAAATAGAAAATCAAATGGCAAATCAAAATATGTCTCAAAACAAAAGGAAAAGAACACACAAAATTCCAAAACCTATGGGATGCAGCGAAAGTAAACATTAGAGTGAAATATATGCTATAAATGCTTGTTTTAAAAGCTCTGGGCAGCCCTGGTGGCTCAGAAGTTTAGCGCCTGCCTTCAGCCCAGGGCGTAACTCCGGGGTCCTGGGATCGAGTCCCACGTCGGGCTCCCTGCATGGAGCCTGCTTTTCCCTCTGCCTGTGTCTCTGCCTCTCTCTGTGCCTCTCATGAATAAATAAAGAAAAAAATCTTTAAAAAGAAAAGAAAAAAAAAGCTCAAATAAACAACTTAACATTACACCACAAGGAACTAGAAAAAGAAGAAACTTAGCAGAAATTTAGTAAAGAAATAACAAAGATTTTCTATGTAGAGTATCATGTAATCGGGGAAGAGGGAGAGTTTGACTTCTTTGCCAATTTGAATGCCTTTAATGTCTTTTTGTTGTCTGATTGCTGAGGCGAGGACTTCCAGTACTATGTTGAATAGCAGTGGTGAGAGTGGACGTCCCTGTCTTCTTCCTGATCTTAGGGGAAAGGCTCCCAGTGCTTCCCCATCGAGAATGATATTTGCTGTGGGCTTTTCGTAGATGGCTTTTAAGATGTTGAGGAATGTTCCCTCTATCCCTACACTCTGAAGGGTTTTGATCAGGAATGGAGGCTGTATTTTGTCAAATGCTTTCTCTGCATCTAATGAAAGGATCATATGGTTCTTGGTTTTTCTCTTGCTGATATGATGAATCACATTGATTGTCTTACGAGTGTTGAACCAGCCTTGTGTCCCAGGGATAAATCCTACTTGGTCATGGTGAATAATTTTCTTAATGTACTGTTAGATCCTATTAGCTAGTATCTTGTTGAGAATTTTTGCATCCATGTTCATCAGGGATATTGGTCTGTAATTCTCCTTTTTGGTGGGGTCTTTGTCCAGTTTTGGAATTAAGGTGATGCTGGCCTCGTAGAACGAATTTAAGAAATAGAGACTAAACACCTAAAAAAAAAAAGTTAAATTGCCAATGCTTTAATTACAATAACTAAGAAAAGCTAGAGGGAAGATTCAAAAACCAAAATGGGAAATGGAAGAAAAAACAATACAACGGATACCATAGACTATATAGAGTGTGACAACAGATTACTATAAATAATTATATACTAACAAATCAGATAACTTAGGGGGGGGAACCCAGATAATTCCTAAAAAAAATCACGAGTTGCCAATGTTAAATAATGAATCTTGAATCTAAGAAGTAGGAAATCTTCTTAGGCCAGTAACAATGAAACTTGAATTTGGAATAAAAAATCTGCCAGTACAGAAAAGTCCAGACCACATGGTTTCATTGGTTTCTTAGTTGCAAACATTAAAAAAAAAAAAAAAGATAATCTTTATCAAAATCTTACAAGTAATAAAATAGAGGGAACACATTCAAAATCAATCCACAAGGCTGGTAATACTCTGATAACAAAGCAGGATAAAAATAATACAAGAACAAAAATGTCTAGTTTGCCCAATATAAGTATTGCTACTCAGACTTTCTTTTGATATCCATTTGCATGATAAATGTTTCTTCACCCCCTTATTTTCAATTCACACATGTCTTTAGGTCTGAAATGAGTCTCCTGTAGGAAATATAAATGGATCCTACTTTTTAAATTATTCTGACACCCTATGCAATTTATTGTATTACTAACATCTACTGGAACTCTTTTTATCCCCCAGGGTTCTATTCCTAGTTATTTTGGCATGTTCATTTTTTCCACACAAACTTTAAAAGTAACTGGTCTAGAAAGAAAAAAAGCTAGTGTTTTACTGAATTCATGCCAAATTTACATATTAACAAAAGGTAAATTTAGATTTTTACCATCCTAAGCCCTATTCAAGAACAAGAATTGTCTAAGTATCTACTTTTACGTCTTTCAGGACACACAGCAAATATCATGTATATAATAAATAACAATGGCAATAATAATAAGCAGTAAATTTCCAAATGCTTACATTGTGCCAAGCACTGTCCTAAGTGCTTTACTTATATTACTTTGTTTAAGTCTCACAAAAATACTTTGGGCTTTGTATTATCATACAGATTTTACCAATAAGAAAACTAGTAATTATAAATTAAATAATATTATACAGAATAGATATGCAAACTAATGATTTTTGAAGCCAAAATACCATTTTAATTAATCTTACTGACAAATATAAAAAGTCTAATAATATACAGTGTTGCTGAACTTATAAGGACCCTGGTAGTCTCACACATTTTGGGGGAGAGCATTAATTGCTGTAACCCTCCGTTAAAAGCATGTATGACTTATAAACTGCGGGGTTTTCTGATAGGATTTCTCATATAGTATCACATGTATACAATTCTGAAAGTATAAAGATCTTTATCATTGTATTTTTCTGGGTGTAAAAGACTAAAACAGTATCACTGCCCATCGGGTAAATCAAGTAGGTTACATGCCAACAACGAGACACTTGATAGCCATTATGAACTCTGAGGTCCATCCCAGTTTTACTGATTATAGAAAGATCATTAAGACTTCAAAGGGATAAAGGTGCAGAATTGTGATAACAGTCTTCTCTCACTTACCCTCTTAAAATAAGGCAATGCGCTTGCATATGGATGTGAAGTTTCTGGAAGGGATAACAGAATTTTGTCTCTGGAGCAGGGAATAAGGGTCTGAGTTAAGAGAGACATTAACTTTTAATTATGCAGCGATTTTTTGGGGGGGGCCATATTCAAGTATTACCTTTGAGATTTTAAAAGAAAATACTAGAAATAGAGAAAGAAGTGATAAGATTTAAAACAAAACCAGGTTCTGGGCCAAGCACCTAACCTAACCAAACGTGGCTGTGTTGAAGGGAAAGCCATGCTGCTTCCAAAGTTGAAGTTCTGAGTGTTGGTTAGAGGATGTACCCTTGACACGAGAAACTCAGGGCCTCTCTACCGACCTCTGCCTCTAGGAATGGTTTCCATGAGAAGTGGGAATTGGTTGAGAGAGTGACAAGCATACTTTATATTTGGTTTTACTTGATAGAGAAATCAGATACTGTGAGGCAAGCTTCAGAACAGATCATGGCGATTGGAACCGCGAGAGTAGTGTTTATAAATTGGAAAATGTTTTGAAGCTCAGGGCTTCCTTTGCAGACGGGGAAGCTTGCTTAGCAGGTGGGACTCCACCAGCTATAGGTTCACTTGCAAAGCTTTCTGCCAAATGCAAAATCCACACAATAAGCAGTTTTCAAACTACATCCCTAGAGACTAAGCTTGTTAAAATTCTTCTTCCCTAAACAAATGTGTATTTGAAAAATAGGAAAATACTTATTTCACAGTTATCTTTCTTTGGCTCTAGGGACAACTCAGAGAGTCTCCTGTTGAACTAGGACCAACCTGAGGGACGTATTAGCTGATGCTGCAGGGGATCAGTCCTGGGCCCTGTGCTGCTTAATGATGTCTTGTCCTCTGCCTGCCAAAGGACAGGCCCATCAAGGGTACAAATGGCACAAGCAGTCAGGAAGGAAGCAATATTTTGGACACAAGAACAGAATTCAAATTATGTTAGTAAATTGGAAAGGCGAAGAAGAAAAACAAACAAAAGGAGGGAAAAAATAATAAGTATTTAAGATGGGAAAAGGAGGAGCTCCTGGGTGGCTCAGTTGGTTATGCAAGTGTCTGACTCTTGATTTCCATTCTGATCATGATCTCAAGGTCATGAGATCGAGCCTTGCTTCGGACTCCACACTCAGCACAGAATCTGCTGGACTTTTTCTCTTCCTTCTCCCTCTGCCCCTCTCCCACTTCTAAAATAATTAAATAAATCTTAAAAAAAAATGGTGTGGAAAAGGAAATACCCAAAAGAACTGCTCACAATTAAACCTGAGGGTCAGAATAGGTAATAAGCCCCTGGTCCATGTTTAGCTAGAAAATGTATGCTGTGAATCATAGACAATGGAAGAAAATCATTCTTTTATATCAAGGGCCAGTCAGCCATCATTTTGAGGTCTCTTTTTATTTCTGGGTTCTAATGTTTGCCTGGAAGGATATTAAATACATCAGACATGGCAGTATGGCTGAGAAATGGGACCTAAATGGAACTATAGGAACAGCAAGTATCATGTACATAGATTTCTTAGAAGCATTATGTGAGTGGCTCCAGGAAGGGTACCTTGACCTCAGAGTAGCTGGAAAATCTACAAGAAAGGTTTGTGTCAGGGCCCACTAGGTTTTAATGGTGATGAATTAAGCCTCCATTCTAATTCAAATACCTCTGGGGGTGGGTTAAGGCGAAGACTGCCTCTGTGTTTTAGGTGTTATAGGCTGCCATGGAGTGACAGACTTCTTATTCATAATACTGAAATTGCAAATAATTCTTTCCACAAATATTTGGGCACCTACTGAGTTCCAAGCACTATTCTAGGCACTAAGTATATATAATCCCCTAAAATTCTATTTTCTAACCAGTTCTTTGTAAATGTTCATCTTTCCTTAAAGTAATAAATCTTATACAGCTAGTAAAAGCCAGCTGACACTCTCAATTTTGCCTGGAGATCTCTTTGTGCAAATTCAAAACATCATTAGTTATTTGTTCCATCTTCCAACTTACCACAGGAGACTTGCCTTCTCGAGTACTTCACAATTATATAGAATGGCTCCAATTTTTCCAGTTTCCTATAGCAATTTCTTTGACATTTTTTCCAGCCTCTGGCCATGTTTAGAGATGAGGCCACTGATGCATTATAGGTTTTAACACCTCACTCTTGGCATCAACTCCTGTAGAATTTATCTTTTGTCCCCAAAAAGTCACATAACAATCAACTGCAAAGCATAGTTTATTCAAATAGTAAGTAAATGCTCATGAACCTGTAGGACAGATTCACTGGTCATGACTAAGCACATCGTGTCTATGGTCAGCTGCAGGTTGACTACACATCTTTGCTGATCTAGAATGGACTCAGATTAGGTCACTGGAATGACCTGACACTCTACCACATGTCTTTTGTTCTCCCACAACACAACCCAGGGTTATACTAAAGGCAAAGAGAAGTAATAGAACAAGTAGAAGTGAGCAAGATTTCTTGCCTCATATTTATCACAGCAAATCATAAAGCTGAACTCACAAAGAGAAGAAAACTCTTCCCCACCTCTGGGTGAAAGCATACCCATGTGAAGGGCGTGGATACAGGGGGGTATAAATAATTGGAGATATTAACACAGTAACTCTACAAAAGAGACTATGGTCATAATTCATGTAAAAAATATGTCTTGACGGCAGTGGAAATGAGGGAAAAAAAGTATGGCTCTTTGCAGAGGTTGAGATGATAGGATAGTCTGACTGACCAGATGGACATGAGAGAAAGAGAAAAATTGATGTTGACAAAATTTTGGGCTGAGTACATGGGCATATAGACTTGGTAATTAATTGAGGTAGAAAGACTGAACAATAAACAGGTGTGAAGGAGACTATCAGGACCTTCACTTTGGACACTGTCCCAGTTAAACTAATTGCAAAAACACGACCTCAAAATTGAGTGGCTTATTAACAGCAACCACATTGATATTGCTCACAAATCTGTGGTTTGGGCAGGGCTCAAGAGCAGTAGCTCATCTCTGCCGCATCTGGCGTCAGCTAGAGAGGCTTGAATGCAGGAAGCTGGGATCATCTGAAGGCTTGCTCCCTCATGTGTCTGGCAGTTGATGCTGGGAAGACTCAAACAGCTGGGGCCTAGAAGAGCTGAAGATCCTCAGGCATCTCTATCTTTGTGTGATTTCATCACACCATCTCTATAATATGGTGGCTTTAAGGTAGCCAGACTTCTTACATATTAACTCAGGACTCCCAAGATACAGGTTTTAAGAGAGAAAGTCAGGTAGAAGCTTATTAACATTATCAGTTTTTCTGAACAAGTCTTAGAAGTCCTACAGCATCACTTCCACCATATTATATTCATTAGGTAGGACTAAGTCACTGAAGTCAGTTCACTTTCAAGAGAAGGGGATTTAGACTCCCCCTTAAAGGAAGGAATTGTCAAAGCACTTGTGGACATCTTCTTCAAGCCCTCACAAGCATGATAAGCAAGATGTTCATCATACTTCCAAGTAGAAATGACAAGGAGAGGCTCATATTTACCAACCTGGAATTCAGAGCAGAGATCCAAGCTGGTAATATAAATTTAAGACCCAAAGAAGAGATGCATATACCAAGTCTTAGGACACTGTGAAACTTAAAGGCTGGGGCGAGGAGACGGAAGCAGCAGAGAAGGTGAGAATGAATGGTTAAAAAATCATTCTGTGGGTAAAAAACAAGAAGTATGATTTTTCTATAACTATTTTCCAGACAAAATGTAAGCTATGTAATCTCTATAATGGCAGAAACTGTTATCTTTCTCTTTGTGAATTTCCAGCACAATGTCTGTAGAAACTCAAAAATAAGTAGTTTGGAAATAAATAGATGTTGGACTATAGAAAGACCCAGGGCAGGGGCTTAGTGGCTGGGAGGATAGGAAGGAGCTTACGGTGAGGAGTCTAATTCTTGGAATATACATAAAGCAGGTTAGAAATGCATTTCTGGAACCCTGTAGTAAGTCTGAGTCAACTGGTATGCCACAGAAATGGAATGTGACATATCAGGAGAGGATAAGAGCTCCAAAGAAGGAAGGCAGCAGAGAAATCAATGACACAGTCTTGAGAAATACGACTTCTTGTACTGTTCCCCTACCCCAAGTTCCAAATAATCTCATTCTCGTTTAACTTTCCAGCCTCACCTTTTATCTTCCTTCTATCTTAATTCTTATGTGCCAGTCACAGTAAGTACCCTCTCTTTTCCAAAATGACCTTGTTGATCTGTGGCATAATAGGAACCATTTTTTTGGTATGGTGTGTGTTTTTTTTAATCACTATCTGGCATGATTTGCCATATTTCAGGTATGTTTGGTCAATGGCCTTACATGTCCCTCATGTTTGGTCTAGAATAAGGAACAAAATGGCAACAAGGGAGAATGAAGTTAGAGTCTATATCTGTCCATATCAGGACCAGATGGTTAAAAGAGGCAGAATGGGAAAACAGGAAGAGAACATATATTGAATGTGTGTAACATGCACAGTACATGTTACATTATCTAGTTCTCACAACAACCATGTGAATTTGGTATTGAATCCTCAAGACAAATTTTAATGTTGACAAAAGTTTGGGCTAAGCATGTGGGACAATAGACTTGGTAGAAGAAAAGAAAACAGAAGATAAATTTCTCTTAGGTCCCACAGTGGGTGCTTGGATCCGATACTCTGAAGCACAAATATAATAGGTAAGAGAACTCAGTCACAGGAAGACTGAGGTTCCAGCTCAGGAAAGTCAGCTACCAGCAACCAGTGTTCAAAGCACAGATTAGTCATCAAAATCTAGGACCAGTCCTTGGGATCTCAGAGGGCAAACTAGAATCATGAAGGGAAGTAACTGGGAAAGCAACTAAATTTGAGCAAATGAAATCATAGTTGACATTTCTAACAGAATTATAGTATCTGCATGACTCCTTTTGAACAGCATCTAGAGATAGCATTTGCATTTCATATGTTTGTGATAATTAGCCATTTTGAAAGGTAGTGTTGGTGGAGATATTTACAGAACTGCACATATATTTATAGTTCCCTATACAATCATAGGTGAGCAGAACACTTCACTGCTCAATTAATGACTGTTTAAATAATAGCCTGAATCATTGGATCAACTCTTGTTGAGATAATATAGCTTTGCAAAATAACAGCGGGAGAACAGAGAAATGCTCTTGGAAACCATGCTATAATGTCTAATAGTAGGAAATTTGGTTCACAATAATGTGACCAGAGGTTAATACACATAAGCACAGGAGGTCTTGCCTTTTATTACAATAGAGGGCTTGAGGATTCAAACAAGTATTTGTTGAGAATTATTATGTGTGAAGTACAGTGGGGATAAAATGATGAAAAGAAATAGTCTTTGTCCTCAAAAAGCTTATACAACATGTAACTGGCAGTCTCAGGTAACAAACTCACATGTAAGAGAAGTGTAAAACACATGGTAATTACCCTCTCCAAACTCCCATAAAAGAAAGAAATTACTGTGGGTTGGAGGTAGTTTGGGAAGAAGTCCCACAGACTGGGAAGAAACAAATGAGCAAAATTCTAAAGGAGAGAAGGGGCAGAGTGGGTTCAGGGTGTGGTGAGTGGCCAAGTCTAGCTCAGAGGGAGGATTCAAATTGCACATCAATAGATCTTAAGATTTGAATGTGAAACTGGGCCTAGCTTTAGAGTTTGAATTCAATCCATTGAAGAAATTTACGTAGAAATATTTGAAGAAATTTATGTAACATTTTAAGAAGTGTTTTTGGTAAAATATGCAAAAAACGATTTGGTCCTCCTAGTATTTTCTTTACTCTCCCCCTCCCAACTAGAAAAATGATATAACTTTAATTTATGTCCCAATGAAATGATTGTCAGTTTCTGTATAATAAGACTCTTTTGCTTCAGTGACTCTTCAAGATCTAAAAAAAGATGTATTTACTAGGTTAGCCATCTTTGCCACATTATGGAATTCTCAACCTCCATAGTCAATTCTAATTTTATATACCAAATTCATTTGTATATAATCAAACTGGTCCATCCACTGGCCTTACATTACAAATGATATCAATCCAGGGCATCTGGGTGGTATAGTTGGTTAAGCATCCAACTCTTGGTTTGAACTCAGGTTATGATCTCAGGGTCCTGAGATAGAACCCCACATCAAGTTCTACACTCAGCAGGGAGCCTGCTTGGGATACTCTCTCTCTGTTCTTCTCCCTACTCTCTAATTAAAATAAATCTTTTTTTAAAAAGTAAAAATGGTATCAATCCTTTGAAAAAACGCTGTGCTTCTATGAAATTTTAGAAAACTGTATAGATTAAGAAACTCAAAGTTATTTTACAACTTCAGGAACTAGTTCCAGCCATCCATCTATCTTAGGTAAGGATCCATGGATACTGAATTTTTTCTACAGCAGATTCAAATTGGAACTGGATCTAAGGGAATGGGGAAAGTGAATAACAAAAGATGCGTACAAAATATAGAGCCAATTCCTAGCTCATAGCAAGGATTACTGATGCCACCCTGAGCACAAAACTCAGCCTCAACTAGCCAAACAGTTCAAACAGTTCCCTCCTGTGTTGCGAGAACCTAGGACAGTCCTAGATAATCTTCTCATGCATGAAAAGCTCCTTAGAAATGGCCAGGAGTACAGGAAATTGGAATAAGCACACATAGACACACACACACACACACACACGGGAAAAGAGAGTAGAAATAGATAGCTGGGGCACTTCTATAACAATTTGGTCAACAACACATCATTTTTTGGTGATGTGGCCTGCTTCCAAGTTTTGAAAATCTTGTCACATATGTGGTTTGAGTCTGAAAAGAAAGTGGAATAACCAGGAGTACCACAAAGTGAAGGTCAAAGCAGGATGCAGTAAACATCAGTTTCTTTGGACACAGGGGGCACGGAGACCTACAGGCTACTTGGGTGTCGTGACTATGAGTGAGGTTATTTTTACTTCTCATGTATGAAGTCTTTAAAAAATTAGCTATTGACATCTGAAGGAAATAAAGGCAAAAGTTACCCAGAAAACACAGGATTTTTTTTTCTTTTGAAAGTAGATAACTTGACTTTATGATCCTAAACCTTGATGATATCCCTAAATTCTTTCTGAGTAAAACAGAGCAGAAAACAAGAAACAGTCATCAGTTGCTAGCTCAGAATTGTGTCAGGCTTCAGACTAACAGTTTTATCAGCTTTTACATAAGACCCTTCTGCCTCAATTCCTGCATAATCATAACCACCACTACACTTCTTCCATATGGCATACATTGTGCAAAGCAGTTTATATTATTAACATTATAATTATTATAATATCAATATTCCCATATTATAGTGACTTTAGTTATTTTCATCTTATCAATGAGGCTTAGGTAAAATTAGTGATTCCCAAAGGCACACATGGGGACATGGGCATCCGACATTCCTATCTCAAATGCAAGCCTAGCTCTTAGAATTACCCAAGGAGTGGATTAAATTAAAAAGATTCTTTGGCTCTACACAGATTCGTTATGCTAGAGATGATCAACTTTGGGTCAAAAATCTACTTGTTTAAAAAAATATTGTTTTCCAGAAAATTAAAATGGAAAGGATTCAGAAATTAGGTTACTTGCTCAGTTAGTAAGTCATGAAGCAAGAGTTTAAGTGCAGGTTTCTCCTTCTTGAGAGCCCATATTCTCTTTAATGTAGTTCTGTTTTTCCTGCTCTATCTGGTATGTTCTCAAGCCACTCCCATGACTACTTGGACTTTAGATATATTACCTTGCCTCCATTTTGGGCCTCTCATCTTCACTTTTGTAACCTGACCTCAGGAGAGCTATCTGGTCAGTATTCACTAAAGGCAAACTTGTAACCTACTGATCCAGAGACTCCAATTCTCCATGTGACTCTGGGTGACTCCATGTAGTTGGTCACGTGAAGTTAAGCCAAGATGTCTCCATTTGCTCCTTTAAATAACCACCAGTGAAAACATGAGAAGAAAAGAAGGAATCCCACCAGTGAAACATATTTTAAGAATCAAGAAAAAATCTGAAATGGATATAATCTTGAGGCTTATGATGTTCTCATTTCTGCTAACATTTTGGATAAGGGATGTACTGATAACCAGGGAGAAGCAGGAGGCAGGACAAGAGGCTGACACACAGGGCAGTCTAGCCACACTGTGTAGAGGACTCTTCAACACTGGAGAAAGTCTTTTTTTTTTTTTTTTTTTTTTTGAGAAACTCTTAAAGATGGTGCCTGGGGCTTTGTAAACTCAAAGGACACGATCTTATTCCTTCACGAGAATATACCGCCTGGTCCACATTGCACTTCAGGAGAGAGTAACTACGTGACCAAAAATATCCACAGACTATCAGAGAAGTCAATCACATATACAGGTACATTTTTCAGGAATACAGTTCTTCTAGGGACCCATGGTCTTTATTCGGTAATTCAGAGACTGAGAAAACAGAGTAATTATCTAGGCATCTGCTCTTCTCCCACACTGGGAAATAGAAGCAGCAGCCTTTTATGTGTATTGCCAATGACATTCATCAGAGAACTGGGGGAGATATCTTTTCCAAATTTGCCATTGGCAATGACATTGACTTTAAGCAAAACTTAACAAAGAGCATCAGCACAAGAGGACATGGTAAAGTCCAAAAGAAGAACACAGGAGAGGTGGTGTTAAAAAAGTAGTTTGTCAGTCAGCGAAAGACAAATACTGTATGATTTCACTCCTATGTGGAACTTGAGAAATGAAACAGATGAACATGGGGAAAGGGAAGGAAAAATAAAACAAGATGAAAACAGAGAGGGAGGCAAACCATAAGAGATTCTTAACCGTAGGAGACAAACTGAGGGTTGCTGGAGGGGAGGTGAGTGGGGGGATGGGGTAACTGGGCGATGGGCATTAAGGAGGGCATGTGACGTAATGAGCACGGGGTGTTATAGGCAACTGATGAATCACTAAATTCTATCCCTGAAACTAATAATATAGTATATGTTACCTAAATTGAACTTAAAAAATATTTTAAGTACTTTAGTCAGTAAGACAGGTATGGAAGCCAGAGGACTGCCAAGAGGAAAGGGTATCTGCAGTCTAGAACAATAGGCAGATGGAACTGAACTGTGAAGAAGACAAGAAGTCTCAAAAGAGCTGTGATTCTCTGAAAGCACTGTTACTGGTTTCATCCAACAACCTCAAGTCCTTCATCTTCCATTTTCTCTCCCACTGATAAGTCTTTTGACATCCCTTCTTGTATTTCCAAAGAACACTGGAGGGTATGCTCTATTGTGAATTTTCATAAATAGGCTGTAATGTGAAGCTTTAAAATTGTACAGTGATTAAGAAAAAAACTCTTGCAAAAAAGAGCTTTTCCTCACTCGTCTATAGTCGATTGCAAGTAGAAATAACTATCTACATAGCAAGCCTATTTCTCCAAATGCTGTATGAAATTAGACAGCTAAAAATATATCCCATCTTTTTCAAGTATGTCAAGTAGTTACAATATGTCAGGTTGTTACACTGAAAATGATTGTGATATCAAAAATGAAAGATGAGGATTTCAGGTAGGAAAGAGACAGTGATAGCCAGGGGAGATTTTATCTATAAAAGATATTATCTCCATGTTAATAGCCTCAAGAGAGAAAAGGAAGAGAGCCGATGGGCAAAAAAAAAAAAAAAAAAAAAATCACTTGATATGGAAGAGATTCTGGTCTGATATCAAGGGCTTTACAGAGTTTTAGATGTCAAGTCAACATCTCTTTAACCCTGAAAGGGTAGAACCACAGTGTAATTGATTAAGTCAAGCAAGGGGGCAGACCCTCCTAGAAGGCCTTTTCTACTAGGCAAAGAGAAGGGAGCCAACATAAACGGGGGAAACATAATGGTATATTTTTCTAAGAATGTAATAAAGAGAAATGAAAATTAAGGCACAAAGCATGCTAACAGTCCAAACCACCAAATTCTGTCAGCTTTTCTCCTCCCAAAGGGAAAAAATAAAGGAATCATAATAAACAGAAAGTAGAAAATGCTTACAAGTCGGAATGCAGTATCTTTTGAGATTTAAAGGAAACATTCTCCTTAGGGGAAGAGAATTGCTCCTTTAATACGAACTAAAGATTTTCAAGGGAAATAATCTACCAAGCTTATATTTTTGTTTGCCAGGTTCTGGCTTATTTGAGGCAAAATATTTTAGCTGTTGTTGGGTGTTTTTTTTTAATTAATTCTGAGAAACGAAGAAATAAACAGATGTAAAAACTCTGAGTGAGGCATTTTAGATTCAAATACATCAGCCAATAGCTTACACATGAGTCAAGATGGACTACAAAGGAGAAATTTATTAGTTCAAGAATGGACAGCTCTGAAATCCACTGTAATTTGTTGTTAATTTCTGTCGCAGGGTGGCCTGCAATTCACACAACTCTCTATCCTTATCTCCCAGACTGCAAAAGAATAATTTTCTCAACCCCAACCTTATAACCATATAATAAGACTTAATAAGATAATGGTTCTTAAGGGATTTCAATAACCTGAAAGAGAGAAGCAATAAAACATATCTTATTATCATCAACATATGCATTTTAGAATAATTATTTTAATGGCTCAATTTTCTCTCATAATAATGAGGACTACAATCTTGGCTAATTTAACTGAGGAGTGTCTTTCATGCTTGAGTTACTATACATGAGAATCAAATAAAAGGCTTCCCTCCTTCCTTCCTTCTTTCCCTCCCTGTTTCCTTCCCTCCTTCCATTGTTGCTGCTGCTTTTGTTGTTGGGTATTCCTTCTTTGGAGAAAGGGCATTTTCACCTACTGTAACTCTCTACTTGCTGAAATAACTTTATACTAAACTTTCTCATGTCTTAAGATCTCAGGTTTCAGCCTTTTGGAGATATCTCTACTGATTATTAGCACTCCAAAAGGCTGATGTGACGCTACCTCTTTTCTCATTTAGCTTCCACATACTATCTATGCTGACAAACACACATTCAGAACAGCATATGTGGATTGTATTTTTATTTAGCTTGGCTTTGAAGAAAGGGAAGAACACAGTGGTATAAGCCAGAAGGGCTAGCTCTGCCTGTCAAACAGCCAGTGCTTTGAAGGACTGAAAATGATGATAGTTTTCAGAAAAGGGTGACAAACGCCCCCAAATATTTTGTAATATTCAGGAGACATGATTACCAACATGAAAAGGAAGTTAATACAAATTTTTGGCATCAATTTATTTCCTTACAATGATGGAGTTGGCTCTGACATTATGGAAACAACTAGGCCAAAAAGAAAAGGGATGATTAGAGTCAAGGTATATGGTGGTTGGAAAACACTTTGCCCAAAGCTTGAGGAAACTCAAGGATTAGAAGACACGAGTACCAGTCTCTTCCCTGTTGCTGACTTTCTGGATATTCTTGGACTTTTAGTTCAACAAACATTTATTGAACTTCTCTTATGTGTCAGACAATATGCAAAGTGCTATGAATCTAAAGAACAGAACACATTTCTTTCCTATGCCAGTCACTGGATGTGATTCTGTATGCAATCCTTTTAAAAGATAGCACGTGCATTAATCCAACAAATGATCACCAAGTACTTTTGTAGATCAAGAGATTGTGTTGGACAATTTCAAAAATACGGACTTTTTTGTTTTAATACAATTCATGCACTCAAATCACTCAAATACTGTATACTAGAGTAGAAGATAAGTGCTAGGTGGAAGATGAATAATATAGTAATAATAATAATTATTATTTTATAATAGTCGAGAGAATAAATAGATGGTTTCCAGCCAAGAAGACTCATACATGTCTCATGAAGAAAGTATAGGTTGTTGACTCTCCATTTAAAGATCGACATGATTGGGCAGCCTGGGTGGCTCAGTGGTTTAGCACCGCCTTCAGCCCAGGTGTGATCCTGGAGACTCAGGATCGAGTCCCACGTCAGGCTCCCTGCATGGAGCCTGCTTCTCCCTCTACCTGTGTCTCTGCCTCTCTCTCTCTCTCTCTCTCTCTCTCTCTCTCTCTCTTTCTGTGTGTATGTGTGTGTGTGTGTGTGTGTGTGTCATGAGTAAGTAAAATATTTAAAAAATAAAAATAAAGATAGACATGATCATGGGTGCATGGATTACAAAAAGAAATGCTCAGCAAAGATATACATGGGAATGCATACAGCAGAAGTCAGTAACAGTATATGGGCTATTTGGATTGGTATATGGGATTTATAAAGAGAGCAATGAAAAACTCTGAAAAATTATGACTTTATTTTAGACAAGAAATTTCAATTCAATTTAATAGAAAGAAATAGAGTCCCAGATCATAGCTGGATACTTCTCAACTCTTAGGTCTCTCCTCAGATATCACCACCTTCAGTCCCAGTTATTCTCTATTATTCTACTCTATTTTGTCTCTCATTGTCTTTACTAAATTAAAATTAATAATTTTATTTTTTTTTAATTTTCATTGCCTGCCTCTAGAGACAATGCCTCTTTTGCTTATCATTCCATAACAAGTACATAACATGATACCTAGAAGCACATGTAGGACACTTAATAAATATTCCTTGAATATATACTGAAGAAAAAAAATCCCTGAATGAAATATTGCCATTTGCAATAACATAAATGGACCTACAGTGTATAATGCTAAGTGAAATAAGTTGGAGAAAGAAAATTACTGTATGATCTCACTTATATGTATAATCTAAAAAAACAAATGAACAAACAAACAAAAAACAGAAACAGACTCATAAATACAGAGAACTAGTGTTGCCAGAGGGGAGCTGGGTCAGGAAACGGGTGAAATAAGTGAAGGGAAGTAAAAGTAATTTACAATTGTAAAATGAATCAGTCATGAGGATGTACAGTACAGCAGAGGGGATGTAGTCTATAGTAATAACTTTGTATGGTGACAGATGGTTACTACACTTACCATTGTGAGCACTGCATAACGTAGAGAAGCATCAAATCACTGTGATAAACTTGAAACCAATACAACCCTGAATGTCAACCAAACTTCAGTTAAAAAGAAGTCCTCCAAAGTGGCGTTTTCAGAACTTCTTCATGGCCATCAAGTAGACTCGATGAGAGGAAAGAGCCTGAGGCCAGGCAGGCACACAAGTTGTAGTCCCACATAGTATCAAGTGTTCAGAGCCATAATTAGGAAATTGAAGTGGGAAAGAAATCAGACTGATAGATTTGAGAAGGAAAGGGTCAATAAAACTAGATTTGGGCAGCCAAGAAAATGAAAGAATACAAGATGTCTCAAGCTTCAGCTTTCCTCACTTGGGGGAAAATGAGAAAAGCCTGAAAGGGGAATGATATAGAGGATAAACCAGTGACTATAGCTTAAAACACATTGAGTTTAAGATGCTAAGAGAACTTGCGAGTGGATATGCTCAGTAAGCAACTGGAAACTCCAGGCTGGGGCTATGTAAATGAGCAAGACTAAGGATATAGGTTTGTGGTCACCTGACCAGAGAGGAGATTTTGTAGCCAGTAAATGATACCTCCGAAAATGAATGTAAAGAAAATGGAACAGAAGCCAATAGACAGCCAGGATCATGAAGAACATCCAAGTTGAGGAATTGGGAGAAAGAAAAAAAGGCCAACACAAGAGACAGAGATCTAACGTGCTCAATCAATTACAATACCTACGGCCCTGGATCAATCATCGACAGTTTACAACAACCTGTGATGAGAATAGCTTCTAATATCCCACCCCCGTGGCCTGCATCCTGCTCTCTGCTCCCACTCACATTTTAGCAGTTCCCAACCTACAAGTTCAAACATGTGTACCAAAGTAACTGCACCAAGAGGCAGTTTATGATTCTCAACCCCTCCATAATCATCATTGGCCTTTCCAAGACATTCCCTGACAAGCATACAATCTAAACAGTACCTCGTGCTTGTTATGCAAATGCAACCTCCAAAAAGAAAAAATATAAAATCCCCTGGGTGCCAACCTTCTCACCCAATTGTGGCTCCTGGCATACTAAATGAAAATATTCAGCTGCCGCTGGAGCACACCAAGGTGCAGCCTTATCTCAGCAGGCCCAATGGGCTCTACGAGGAAGGAGCAATCCCTCTCTGGTAATGATCTGTGCATCTTACAGTTGACAGAGGTAAGATGGCCTTATTGACCATTTTCCCTCAGAGACTCCTAGGATCAACTTGCCTGAGTATGTACATGTCTTTCAATTTAACCCCCATTAGTTATATAGTCTCTCTTAGACCGGGGGTTAGGAGACAGGTCACTTGTGGTCCATTGTTACTAAATTCCAAGGTGAGTCATTTCTTCTGTTTGCTCTTTACTTCCTTTATTTAGAGAAAATAATGAGTTCTTTTTATGGAGGCAACTTAAAAAATGGTTTCATTTGGAAGGTAGGAGAATTTTCATGGGCAAGTGATGATCATGGTAGAGGGAATTCATCAGGTTGTGGTCCTCTCTGAAGGCAAGCAAAGAAACTATCAAGACTCCTGAAGGTTCCTTCCCATATGATGGTTTTTCATGAAGGGTGATAAATCCTTAGGAAACCCTCTTAGTAATAAGTAAGTTAATAAATCAAATTGAGTAATAATCAATATATCAAGCCAAACCATTGACCTCATATTTGAAACAAGGAGAGCTTAACCGGCAAATCTTTTACAGTATTCTGAAGCTTTGTTCCAAACTACGACAGTTCACAGTCTCGTCAGGCTACAATAAATTAGTTCATAGATTTAACTGGTATGATTCCCAGGATAACACAGTGTCAGTCTGTAATCAAGGAGTTTCAATAGCTAATCAGAGGTTATAATTTAAGAAAATCAGGGTAAGGCCTGCTTTTGACAAGGAATGATATTTTGCTTTTAAATTTTATAGAGCTGATAAAAATAATTTAGAGAAGTTTTAAGCACTTCTTGCAAAAGGAGCTCAAAGCACTTAAGCAAAATCAATGTATTATTCCTAAGAATACTTACAGAGGAAGTAGAGGAGAAAGCAATTATTGGGTTGTATAGTTTATAGATTCAGCAGAAGAAATGTTATAGACCGAGTTCCTTTTATAAAACATAGCACATTTTATTCAGGTTCATGCAAGCACTTTGGAAATAATCTGTAAGCTACAAAATCCACACTAGGAATACAAGCATCAAGCTAAGGTCAAGATAATTCAGCTAAGTCCTGACTGGCAATGGTGCCATGCACTAAGTCACTTTATCTTTCTGCACAATGAGGGGACTATTGCAGAAGATGTTTTCCAACATTGTTATTATTCATATTTTGAGCTGGGTAATGTTTTGTCATGGGGTGCTTCCCCACGCATTAGAGAAAATTTAGTAGCATCCTTGGCTTCCACCGAGTAGATGCTATTAGCAACCCTGCAACCAGTTATGACAACCAAAGGCAGCCCCAGGTTTCCAGACATTGCCAAATGTCCCCTGGGGGCAGAAGGTAAGAAAGAGCCCTGGTCAAGAGCCACTGCTTTAAAAGACCTCAAATTCCAACATGGTCTACCATCCTATCTTTTCTCTCAAATGGTCAGATTATACAATGGGAGGATGTGATCCTAGGAGCAAGCATATGACATTTGACAGAACTCACCAGAACACCACAAGACTGTGCTTGCCCAGAGCCAACACCAAGCTACGTGGCATCTTTCCCTGTAGTTGATTTAGATCCTAGATCCTCTTGCTCAAAATCCTGTTGTTACAAATGTCTGGCTCTCTCTCTTCTTGGCTTTACTGATGTGGCCTAGTGCAACCCAACAACTAACTTGGCTTCCAGAAGTTTGGACCTCTGGTTAGGATGCACCTTCCAATCATTCTCTGACTCCTCACTCTGAGTCCTTCTGGGCAACTATCATCCAGAGAGCTTTCGGTCCAAGGAGTCCTCTGTCTCATCCCAAAAGAAATGTATGATTTCTGGAAAATTTTAGATCACAAAAACAAAATATTTATATTAAAAATAAAAGAAAGCTTTCGATGTTTTGTTCCCTTTTCATTGGTTGTTTCCTTATAGGAAAAAGGAAATGTGAGGAGCAACAAAAATTTGGAAAAATTAGAGAACTTTAAAAGTATGATTACTTATTCAATAAATCATTCCTTTAATTGGTAATTTCTGAACTAAGCATTGTGCTAGGCACTAGTATAACAACGAACGCTACCCAAAGGAATTAAAATCAGGGATTCAAAAAAATTTGCATATCAACATCTACAGAAGCATTATAGCCAAAAGGTGGAAACAATCCAAATGTTTGGCTATCGACCAAAGAATCAAAGAACAAAATGCCATATAGCCATACAAAAAAATATTATTCAGCCTTAAAAAAATAATGAAATGCTAATGTATGCTACAATTTGGATGAAACTGAAGGACTTTATGCTAAGCGAAATACATCAGACACAAATACTGTGTGATTCCATATGAGATACCTAAAACAGGCAAATTCACAGACACATAAGTAAAATAGAAGTTACCAGGAGTTGGGGGAAGGGAAGAATTAGGAATCACTTTCCAACGGATGTAGAATTTCAGTTTAAGACAAAGTTCTGGAGATGCACGGTGGTGATGGTTGCATAATACTGTGAATGTATTTAATACCACAGAATTTTATACTTAAAAATGGTTAAAATGATCAATTTTGTGTCATGTGTTTTTTTTTATCCTTACAATGGTTAAAATGATAAATTTCATTTCATGTGTTTTATAATTTAAAAAAGACAAAATTTGAAAACAAAGCTATAAAAGGTGGTTTTTGCCCTGGAAGTATACATAAAGAGAGATTGTCACATATACAACTATAAAAGTCTAGGGGATACATGATAAACTGTATTGGGGGCAGCAAAGGAGGGAGAGAATCTTTTTCATAATAATTTAGGGCTGAGAAGAGAAAAAATCAGGAGATTAAAAAGCTTCACAGCAAGGAGAATCATAAATCAAAAGGCAACCTATTAAATGGAAGAAAATATGTGCAAATCAAATGTCTGACAAGGAGCTAGTATCCAAAATATATGAAGAACTAATATAACTCAATAGCAAAACAACGGGCAGAGACATTCTTTCCAGGGACGACATATAGATGGCCAACACGCACGTGAAAAGATGGTCCACATCACTAATCATAACTGCAAATCAGGGGTCCCTGGGTGGCTCAGCAGTTTAGCGCTTGCCATCGGCCCAGGGCATGGTCCTGGAGACCCGGGATTGAGTTCCACATTGGGCTCCCTGCACGGAGCCTGCTTCTCCCTCTGCGTATGTCTCTCTGCCTCTCTGTCTCTCTGTCTCTCTCATGAATAAATAAATAAAATCTTTAAAAACAGAACTGCAAATCAAAACAACAAAGAGACATCATTTTACACCTGTTTGAATGGATATTATCAAAAAAAGAGGAAATAACAAGCATTGGTGAGGATGTGGGGAAAAGAGAATCCTTGTGTACTGTTGGCGGGAACATAACCAGGGGCAGCCACTATGGAAAACAATACGCAGTTTCCTCAAAAAATAAAAAAATAGAACTACCATTGATCCAGCAATTTCACTTCGGGGTATTGATCTGAAGAAAATTAAAACACTAATTTGAAAGGATATATGCACCCCTACATTCATTGTGGCCTTATTCACAATAGCCAAGATACAGAAAACCACCTAAATGTATAGATGAATGGATAAAGAGGATGCGGTATGTATATACATGAGGGAATGCTCTTCAGCCATTAGAAAGAACAAGATCTTGCCATTTAAGAGAACATGGATGGACCTTGAGTCCTTTGTGTAAAGTGAAATAAGTCAGAGAAGATAAATGCCATATGATCTCATCTATATTTGGAATTTAAAATAACAACAAATTGGTGCCTCGGTGGTGCTGTCAGTTAAGTGTCCAACTCTTGGTTTTGGCTCAGGTCATGCCTCAGGGTCGTGAGATCGAGCCCCATGTCAGGCTCCAGGCTCAGCGTGTAGTTGAGATTCTCTCTTACTCTCCTCATCCTCCTCCCACTCGTGCTCACACTCTAAAATAAATATATCTTTAAAAAAACAAAAAAACAAAAAAAACAGCAACAAAAACCAAGCTCAGAGATTCTGGTGGTTGCTAGACTCAGGGGGCAAGCAGTGGGAGAAATACATTAAAAAAAGAGTCAAAAAGTATAAATTTAGATATTAAATAATTAAGTCATGGGGATCTATAGCATGGTGACTATAGTTAATAGTGTATATTTAAAAGTTGCTAAAAGATCCAAAAGTCCTTATCACTGGAAACAGACATCCAGCTCTGCATGGTGAAGGATGTTAACTGGAGTTACTGTGATCCCTTCACAGCACACACAAATATTGAATCATTACGCTGTTCACCTGAAACTAATGTTTATGTCAATTAACCTCAATTAAAAAATGTTTCAGATTTGAGACAACTAATGCTGCATATTACACAGCAGCTCCAGGAGCAGTTAGGTCAGCCTATCGCAATTTAACGGAAGGTGAATATACCTACTATGTGAAAAAGAAAGTACAGACCAAGACAAGTCAGTTCAATTATGTATGTAGATCTCTATCTCCCTCACCCTGTATGGGCTGGATGCGATCGTTTCCTAATCGGGGCACTGGTTTGCGTGTGTCCGAGGCTGACCGTGGGAAGTTAATAAGAGAACCTGAAAGTAGAGAAAGGTGGAAGGTGAACTGAAGGCCTGAGCAAAGCATGAACAACTCAGGCAGTACAGGCAAGGCAGCAGGAAGGTGGAGCGTGAGAACAAATGCACTAAGTCCCACGAAGACAAGGCAAGGCCACCCACGGTCATGGTGCACACCAGAGCGTGCTGGGTGAACTCATCCTTCTCATCTAGAGCTTCTAGTAACCAGTTGTCTACGTACAGTCACCAAAGTGATTCATTGGGTTAGGTATCCCCAGAGGAGGCACTACTTAATCTTAAACTGAAGTTGGCTAAGTGATAAAAGACAAAGCAGAAAAAAAAAAAAAAAAGACAAAAGCAATGGCCTGAGTTAAGTCAGGATGATGTGAAAGTACATAGGAGAGATCAAGAAGCCTACTGCGCCGGGGCCTCGTGTAGGTGTGCGTGTGTGCAAGGGCACTGGGGTGACAGGTCTCAAGGCAAACTGGAAGACAGGTTAGGGCCACATTATGAGGAGTTGTTACACCTTTGCCTCTTACCTCTTGGGGTCGCTTCACGTCAGGCTCTTAACTAAGTAGATGTACTTCCATATTAAATCATCAGTATGCACGTGTTCCTCAATGGGGTTTCAGGTTTTTTGTTTTTGTTTTTGTTTTTTTTTTTACTTTTGTGTTAAACACATTTACAAGACTGTAAGGCAGCTCACACTGGACAGCCTGTGCTGGATGCTAGAGTGCCGGCAAGATGGGAGAACAGAAGAAACTAAACTGTATTCCTCATCCCAAAAATGAGAATATTGATGCTAAGTCCTGGGACTCTTGTGAGAATCGCTACCATAAATGCTAGACGCCTCTCGTATCATCACGCCTGGTGCGCAGCTGATGTGCCATGCAGGGTGGGCAGGGTGGTTGTTAGTACGGCCTCTTCACCTGCCACAGTCAAAGCTAGCAGTCAGTCTAGGGCGCCTGGGTGGCTCAGAGGGCGAGGCATCTGCCTAAGGCTCAGGTCATGATCTCCTGGTCCTGGGATCAAGCCTGGTGTCAGGCTCCCCGCTCAGCACGCAGTCTGCGTCTCCCTTTCCTTCTGCCCCTGCTCATGCACACGTGTGCACACTCTCTCTGTCTCTGTCTCAAACGAATAAATAAAATCTAAAACCAAAAAACAAACAAACAAAAAAACTAGAAGTCAAAGTTCATGAAAGCAGAAAATCATTAAAAATGATACATATAGGTATCTGATATTTTAACTGGAACAGGTAAATGTTGATTTCTCAGGAAATTTTTTTTTTTTTAGGAAATCTTTTGATATAAACATACTTTTGAGTGTTAGACCTCTGATTAGAAGTTTAAACCACCTGTATTGCATAAGCCATCCCTCAGGATTTTCAGTTCAGTTTCTTTAAAGAATAATTTACTGTTTAAAATCACTGGCAAGGGGCACCCGGCTGGCTCAGTCAGCGGAGCATACGACTCCTGATCTCTGAGCTGTGAGTTCCACTTCCACACTGGGTGCAGAGATGACTTAAAAACAAAAATCTTTGAAATCTCTGACAAAGCATTCTGAGAGCAGAATCTATCTAGATTATGAAGATCCTGAATGACTTGCCCACACTCAATCAGACCACTTTTTCTTCCTCTAGGATCATTTGCTTTTAGGATTTCCAAAAGTTCTCAAGTCAGTTTTCAGAGTAACAAAGAGAAAGAGTAAAACACCTTTCTTCCTACTGTGATATTTTATTCCTTTTCAAAATATTTAACAGAATTGCGAAGCCACACCTGCTACAAACAGGTTGCCCTCTTTGAGAACAACATAGTTGACCCTCGGTTGGTAAAAGCAGCAGGGAATGAGCCCATACCAGCTTCAAGCACCCATGGTAGGGAACCAGTAGGCAGTATGCCTTAGGGCCTGGGATTGAGACGGACTATGGTCCCCTCACCGACAGAATGGCATCGCCGAGAGCCCCTTGGGACGCAGGATCCAGGCCCCCATCACAGCCCTGCCAAATATGACCTGCATTTTAGGTAAGGTTCATGCACATTGCAACCTGAGAAATTTCTTTTCTTTTTCTATTTATTTTTATTTTTATTTTTATTTTTTTAATAATATATTTATTTTTTATTGGTGTTCAATTCGCCAACATACAGAATAACACCCAGTGCTCATCCCGTCAAGTGCCCCCCTCAAACTTCTCATACTTTAATCAGCATGACTTTCCAACTGGTCGCTACCCTGCCGTACTTCAAAATTCCCTTAGAGCCTTCTTAAAATCCCTGGGGGCTGAGTGCCAGACCAGGTTCTTCAAAACCTCTGGGGAGTGGAGATTCTCCATCCTTAATCCCCCAAACCCCACCTCATCAGGCGATTTCAATGTGCAGCCGAAGTTGACTTCTCCAAGCTGAAGTGCATCAGAACCCTCCGGGGGGCTTCCGTTCAACGCGGATTGCTAAGGCCCCGGCCTCGGACTTCCTGAGTCTGGTCTAGCAGGGAGCCCAGCGGATGAGAACTCCCCTTGGGACCTGCTTGGGGGGAGAGCAAGCGTTCGTTTTAATCTGATAAATCTGGGTTAACACCGGTGACTCGATTTGGTGGGGCTGATGTCAGCTTCAGCTGCCGCATGCTTTTGAAATTAGGGTCCACTACAGGCAGACACATTTTAGATAGTTTTGGGGTTTTGTTTTTGAAAAAGATCCAGTGGGAGAGGAAAAGAAGGAAAGATACATGCCAACACAACCCTGCCCAGGTTTCTGAAAGTGTGCGCAGAATACAACCATCTAATCGGGCTCATTCTTTGAGCTGGCACTCCTGACATTTTCTTTTTCTTTTTGAAGCTGGTGATCTCAATTTTTTTTTATAAAAGTGTATATCTTTTTAATTTTTTTTATTTTCATATTTTTATTGGTGTTCAATTTGCCAACATACAGAATAACACCCAGTGCTCATCCCGTCAAGTGTCTCCCTCAGTACCCGTCACCCAGTCACCCCCACCCCCCGCCCACCGCCCCTTCCACCACCCCTAGTTCGTTTCCCAGAGTTAGGAGTCTCTCATGTTCTGTCTCCCTTTCTGATATTTCTCACTCATCTTTTCTCCTTTCCCCTTTATTCCCTTTCACTATTTTTTATATTCCCCAAATGAATGAGACCATATAATGTTTGTCGTTCTCCGATTGAGTTATTTCACTCAGCATCATACCCTCCAGTTCCAAATTTCTGAAAAGTTAAAACTTTGTCCAACCTAAGAAAGTCCCCTGCATCTCTATATGGCCGGCGGATTTCTGAAGCAGCGCTGTTTCTCAGGCTGTAGCCGGGGAGGCCAGAAGCGGCTGAAATGGTCAGTTGCCCGTTCAAAGCACTTGCCCCAAATTGCCCAAACAATGTGCTGGATCTCAGGCTACATTTTCACATCAATTAAAGAAATTATTTTTCAAACATACCTCTTATTTTTTAATTCTCCCAAACTTAGCCTACGACAAGCCTTGTGGAATATTTCTTCGGATCTCGGCTCTCAGATTTAAAGTAGCATGAATTTCTGGGAAATAAATGTTCTCTAATTTTCAAGGAAGTGTAGCACAGCTAAAGGACAATCTAATGGGTAAAGGATCCCTCATGGGCACTGCCCACGAGTCCTGTGGTGTATCTAAAGAGCACGTCGCACGACCAAAGGAATCCAGAGGAGCGAAATGCTTGCCCAGCGATAGCAGCTGCTCTGAGCCAACAAGGCCATGAGCGAGAGATGCTGAGAAGATCAAGGGAGAGCAGGCTCTCTTAGCAGCTAGTTCTACACCTCGCTGCTCTGGGCAGAGCAGGGGAGGAGCAGGGAGGTCAGGATGGAAGCAAAAATATGCTTGGTCAGACACACAAAAATTGCCCAGCTCACAGGTTTGGCGGAACCAGAGTCTGGAAGGTACGAGGAGTCTGGGCAGGGCGCGGGACTAGAGGCGAGGCAGGAACCCCTACGGGACAGCCTGCCACACTGCCGGGCTCGGAGCTCCAGACAATAGAAGCCCTTGACGTGTGGAAGAGGATCTGCTCTGGAAGACGAGAGGCAATCCTGAGAATCAGAGCATGGTGACTCAGAGGCCTCGGATCCTGGATAAAGGCCTCCAGAAATCCATTTTATATGGAGACTTTTCCTAAACTGTGAGAGAGAGAGAGAGAGAGAGAGAGAGCAAGCACACACGCCAGAGAAAAGTAGATTTGAAATACCCCTTGGGAAAGCCACGGGGAAGTAGCAATTATGTCATTATCCTGGGTTTCTAAATTAATTGTCAAGACCTTGCAATCTCCTTCTTCTTCCCATCAAGGACGCAATTATCTCCCCTGTTCTCTGGGATCTGAGCTGTTCTGTCCTATGACTCTGTTGCACACCAGCAAGACATAACAAGAAGCTTTCCTGGCAGTGAGGGTATCTGTTCTTAGAATAAGCATATCCCTGTGGTAGGGTGCTCAAGCAGGCCTTCCAGACTCCCAGCAAACCGTGGGCTGTCCGAATGGATGCTGCCTGGCTTGAGGGCCTGTATTTGTGCTTCCGAGATGCCCGCAGGTTGCTCAGCTCACGGCCCCCCTGTTTGCCCTGTCCACCCTGTCCCTCTCCCACTGACGGGCTATACGACTGTCACCAAACATTCTTTCTTCCAACTTGGCTCCTGGCTTTATAATGCGGTTCCCTGAGAGCCGGGGAACAGCACTGAGTGTTGCCTGGACTCTGCAGCCTATCTGCCTGGGTTTAAGCCAGCTCTGCCACTGACCTGCTGGCCAACCTCTCTTCGTCTCAATTACTTCATCTGTAAAATGGGGCTAATGTTATAACTTTTCACACAGTGTTCTTATCATGGTAAAATAATTAGTGCCTTTAAGGGATTTACATGTGACCACGGGCAGCAAGCACTATCTAAATAAGTCCCTGGGAGCCCTTCTTTTTTTTTCAGTTTTTTTTTAATAATAAATTTATTTTTTATTGGTGTTCAATTTGCCGACATACAGAATAACACCCAGTGCTCATCCCGTCAAGTGCCCCCCTCAGTGCCCGTCACCCATTCACCCCCACCCCCCACCCTCCTCCCCTTCCACCACCCCTAGTTCGCTTCCCAGAGTTAGGAGTCTTCATGTTCTGTCTCCCTTTCTGATATTTCTTACCCATTTCTTCTCCTTTCCCTTCTATTCCCTTTCACTATTACTTATATTCCCCAAATGAATGAGACCATATAATGTTTGTCCTTCTCCGACTGACTTATCTCACTCAGCATAATACCCTCCAGTTCCATCCACGTTGAAGAAAATGGTGGGTACTTGTCATTTCTAATGGCTGAGTAATATTCCATTGTATACATAAGCCACATCTTCTTTATTCATCATCTTTCGATGGACACCGAGGCTCCTTCCACAGTTTGGCTATTGTGGACATTGCTGCTAGAAATATCGGCGTGCAGGTGTCCCGGCGTTTCACTGCATCTGTATCTTTGGGGTAAATCCCCAGTGGTGCAATTGCTGGGTTGTAGGGCAGGTCTATTTTTAACTCTTTGAGGAACCTCCGCACAGTTTTCCAGAGTGGCTGCACCAGTTCACATTCATCACATCAGCAAGAGAAAAACCAAGAACCATATGATCCTCTCAATAGATGCAGAGAAAGCATTTGACAAAATACAGCATCCATTCCTGATCAAAACTCTTCGGAGTGTAGGGATAGAGGGAACGTTCCTCAGCATCTTAAAAGCCATCTACGAAAAGCCCACAGCAAATATCATTCTCAATGGGGAAGCACTGGGAGCCTTTCCCCTAAGATCAGGAACAAGACAGGGATGTCCACTCTCACCACTGCTATTCAACATAGTACTGGAAGTCCTCGCCTCAGCAATCAGACATCAAAAAGACATTAAAGGCATTCAAATTGGCAAAGAGAGTCAAACTCTCCCTCTTTGCCGATGACATGATACTCTACATAGAAAACCCAAAAGACTCCACCCCAAGATTGCTAGAACTCATATGGCAATTTGATAGCATGGCAGGATACAAAATCAATGCCCAGAAATCAATGGCATTTCTATACACTAATAGTGAGACTGAAGAAAGAGGAATTAAGGAGTCAATCCCATTTACAATTGCACCCAAAAGCATAAGATACCTAGGAATAAACCTAACCAAAGAGGTAAAGGATCTATACTCTAAAAACTATAGAACACTTCTGAAAGAAATTGAGGAAGGCACAAAGAGATGGGAAAATATTCCATGCTCATGGATTGGCAGAATTAATATTGTGAAAATGTCAGTGTTACCCAGGGCAATTTACACGTTTACTGCAATCCCTATCAAAATACCTGGGAACCCTTCTTGATGTTAATCTCCAACCCTGCTGAATATTTGTGTCCCTCTCCACCCAATTCGCATTTTAAAAGCTATTCCTCATTGTGGTAGTATTGGAGATTAGGACCTTTGGAAAGCAATTGGGTCATGAGGGTAGAGCCCTAAGGAATGAGATTGCAAATGAGACCCAACAGAGTGATCTGGACCCTTCTGCTTTGTAGGGACAGAGAGAAGATGGCTACTAACCAGGAAGCCAGCCCTGACCAGCCACTGAATCTCCTGGCACTTTGATCTGAACCTTCCCAGGCCCCAGTAGAACGAGAAATATATTTCTGTTCTTTATAAGCCACCCAGCCTACATCATTTTTGTTGTAGCAGCCTGAACCATCTAAGACACCATCCTTTCTCTTATCCTAGACTTCTGTTCTCACTTTTCAATCTTCTACTGCACATGGAAATACAATTCAAGCCCTTTTTTCTGAAGTTTTCATTTCAGGGAATTCTTCAATATACTTAGTCAAGCACTTTTCCCCTGGAAATCTAAGACCTTGTTAAGAGAACATTCTTTCATAGTGTACTGAGCATAATGCACAAAGCTCTTCAAAATACTTCTCTGGGAAAGTTGTTCAGAGACAAGAACCAGGGACAGGCCATTCAAGTCAGCTACTGAGGGTACCAGATAACTGAATTTGTCCTCGGGAAGCTACAGTCACTTTCAACCCTAAAACTGCAGGCTCTGAAACTTCTTTTTTTCTTTTTCCAACCAGTGCCATCTAACATTTTAAAGGAAGCTTGACCTGATTAGAAATTCTCAAAGAAGCAGCAAATTCTAACTCATTCAGGAGATGGAGCCAGGTCAGTTGAAGACCCCTCCATATCCCATAAATAATATAATTTGTACCTATTAAAAAGCACCAGGCATTGGATGGCTCAGTGGGTTTTGGTTGCAGAGACCTTCATCTCAAGGTCATTAGTCTGGAGTCATCCCACTCTGAAGGGAAGCCGGCTCTCCAGGCTTCCTTGTGAGCCAAAAATGTATTTTTGGTAATTAGTACTTATGTGAGTCTAAAGGATAATGAAAATGTATCTGTTCATTTTCTCACCGAACACAAAGCTAATACAAATTACCCTGAGTGTCCATGTTCATCTACGCCACAAATAGAGCTTCTGTGAGAAGGAAGGAAAAATGACAGCAAAAGAAAAGAGAAGGCAAAACTAGAGACAATAAAAAAGACCAGGGGTTGGGAGGGAGGGATGTATAGTCAGAGCACAGAGGATTTTTGGAGATGGTAAAAATACTTTGTATGATGTCATGAAGGTGGATACATGCCATGATACATTTGTCCAAACACAGAGAATGTACAGCACACCAAGGGGAGACTAATGGAAACTATGAACTTTGGGTGATGAGGACATGTCAACACAAGTTCATCAATTATAACAAATGCACCACTCTGGTGAGGGGTGTTGTTAATGGGGAAGACCGTGCGTGTGTAGGGAGAGGGAACATACGGGAAATTTCTGTATCTTGCCTTCAATTTTGCTGAGAACCTACAACTGCTCTAAAAAAGTAAAGACTATTAATAAAATAATAAATTCTAAAAGAAAAAGAACAAAAATCAAAGGCATTGTCCAAAAAAGGGAAAAGAGTATACTCTTTATGTTCTGCTCCACCCACAACACGCGCAGACGCCTCTCTTCTATAAAGTTGAATGGTGCAACATCATCGATGGAGAAAGACGGAGGAGACCCCAGGAATTAGGACTCAGGCAAGCCAAGGGGCCTGATGTGGTAGGCCACAGCGACCAAGGCACTCCTCTCCACATCTACAAAAACTAGGACTACATCCAAGAATCCCTCTCAGTTTTGAAAGACTAGGAGGCCCTGCAGTAACCTACGTGAAAAATGGAAGCGATGCTGCCAGAGTCACCAGTAGATGCCCATCAGTAAGTAAAAGGGAAAGCTGCCAAATGTTACATCAGCCTCGCCCTCTTGTGAGAGCTCATCAGTGTGCACTAAGCATGGATGTGGACCCGTTACACGTGACGTGCTCTCAACATCTGAACTTCGGTCTCTCATGTAAGGTGGGTCCTCACATGTCATCAGGATCCTTTCCCTAAATCCTTACAAGCACCATCTCTATCATAACGATACTTACGGTATATTGCTCCGGATTTATGTGTTTCAAGTTTTTATGTGAAGTTACCTTGTCGTTCTTACTAAACTATAGGCTGTTGATGGATTTAACTAAGCCGAGTAAGCAAATCTTGAGTTCTGCCAAAGAGCTGTCACTTCTCCTTGACTAGTAAAATCATCAAAGCAAAGTCTTCAAGTTCAGAATGACTCGTGAAGATGTCCTAATGGGTTTTTTTGTTTCGTCTACTTAGAGAACATCACAAGTAACCCTGACTTGCATATTATGAGTATCACCTTTCAAAAATGACTTAGAATAGTCCCCAACAACTTTCCACCTTAGTCAGGGACTTACTCGTTCAGGCTTTCTAATAGATGGGTTTCTACAGTGTTTATCATGCAAATAAAGAGAGAGCCCAGCCATGCAATTAAACACTCAGCTGACTTACGGTATAAGCAGTAGACAATCAGACAGTCTCTTCTTCTGGTTGCTTGGAAGGCACCCACCAATTCTTTCTGCTCTCAGGGAAGAATGAAGTTGGAGAGTCATGCACAGCGGCAGTCAGTAAAAAGAGGAACTAAATCAAACAGAGCCTGATAGATGGAAACCCGGGTGGGCTGGTGAAAATCCGGTCAAATTGCCAGATACGTATGTCCAGCTGCAAAGGTTAATAGTTAAACACACTTGTTATATCACTACAAGGAATCACGCCTTGACAGTAAAACCTCAAAGGGCCAACACAGAAAAATTCAAACGGCAGCTGTTATTGCCTAAATGACTAAATGCCCTTAATAAAAATATCAGATAATCCAAACCCAATTAATTCAGAGCTCATTTTTTCTGGTCCCTTGCATTTCAAATTAACAAAGTTTTGACTCCACCTGACTGGTAAATGTTTCCTATCACATTCTATTTGCATCTAATTATTTCTCAAGGCCTCAGATTTAAGCAGTCCATGGAGCATGGGTTATTACACACTTTCTCTACAGGTGAAGATATCAACAGTGTCAGACCTCACCTGCTGGATTAGTGGTCCACAGTATCAGTGTCATGACACTGTAATGTCATGTAATGTCATGACATTACACTACAAAAGCGCCATGACTCCCTTCTAATAAGATACAATAAGCCTGTGCCATGTGGATATACCACCACGTGCATCGGGAACACCAACTAACTCCATTTGCATTGAGTATCTGCTGGGCCCTGAGGGCTAAGCTATGTTGTGTAGAAAGGCCATGATGTTCCCTGCCCTCAAGATCTCAGGACATGTGTATACGTGTATTCAAGTTGAGAAAAAGCACAACTCAAGCACGCGCTACCAGAAACTACATGTGAAAATTCTACTGCGCAGTAACTGAAGGCAGAACTTTGCTTTATTCTTCATTATCTGCCCTGATATCTGTAGCAATTCCCTATACACAATAGCAAACCATAAACATTTGTTAAGGAAATAAAATCATGAATGAAATTTTAAAATGCTAATTAAAGGATAAACATTAAAAAGTCTATAAGGATTTACAAAACAGATATACAGCTGCAGGTGGGAATATAAGCTCTAGGAAGGAGGCGAAACTTGAATTGGTTCTGGAGGCATAAACGGATTCTGAGAAATTCAGCTGTAATTCACATAATTCAGCACTAGGTTTCTACTATCTATTAGATAAACTGTGTTAAACACTTCTGAAAATGAAAATATGAATGATTCCAGGCTCCTATGCCCTATGACCTTGTAATTTAGTAAAGGGCATCCAACATAAATTATAAAACATCTGAGAAAGTACCGTGATACAGATAACATGCAATGTAATGGGAAGTTAGAAGGCAGCTTCCTAAAGGCTGTGTGAGAGAAAGCCATTCAGTTGAATTTTAGTCCATTAATGGTAACCAAACTTTCAATGAAATCAGATGGGAAGAAAATGTCATTCTAGGTGAAAAGAGAAGAGCTGCTTCTCACTAAAAGCAAGAAATTCCAAATTTTAAAGCATTGAGTAACAGGTCTACTAAGGTGAATTTTAAATGTGTTTAGCAACAGAATCTTATTCACGTATTCATCCAATGTATATTTATTTAACACTTATTATATCCCAGATGCTATTGCAGGAATCAGGTATGAGACAACTAGTGAGACTAGACTAAGCTCCTGAAGAAAGATTGTAAAGAAGACAATTTCAAATAGTGAGAAGTTTTTTGTTTTTTTTATTTTATTCATCTATTCATGAGAGACACAGAGAGAGAGGTGGGGGAGGGCAGAGACACAGGCAGAGGGAGAAGCAGGCTCCATTCAGGGAGCCCCATGCAGGACTCGATCCCAGGACCCCAGGATCACGCGCTGGGCCGAAGGCAGGCACTAAACCTCTGAGCCACCCAGGGATCCCCGTGAGAGGTCTTTAAAGAAGATGAAATAGGGTAAATTATCCTTTACTTCCATCCCTGTATCTTGCCCCTGAAGCCATAGGAAAACTCCTGAACTTGAGTCTCAAGTTTGGGAAAAAGAATCTTGAGACATCAGGTTTGAAAGGATATACCCTGAGCATCCCTAAGGTTCCTCAATACCACATTTAGGATTTTGCTTGGCTCATGGAGACTCACTTATGAGAAAGATGATGACAATAAAGCTGTACTTTATTATAATGCTACCCAAGCCCTGTGGCCCAGGGACTGGTTCTGGTCATGAACTATGCTCTGGATCCCCAATGTGACACTTCGCTGACAACCAAACACCCAAGCAATGGATTAATCTTATTGACCAGGTTATAGACCAGTTTGCATATTGCTAAACTCTAGTGTTGAGTTGCATGCTGTATGAGCTTCATATAACACTTAAGAGGGCCACAAATAGACTCATGATGTATTTGAAATTAAATGAACAACAACAACAAACTGGTGTATTACCACAGAAAGTTTGAGGATCATTGCTCTATAACAATGGCTACTATTATGGTTTTTTCTTATAAGTCAGGAATTACTGTCAGTGCTTACTTGGATTGTTTCATTCCATCCTTACTGCAAACTTATGAACTGGGTACTCTTAATATCCCTATTTTGCAGGCAAGGAACACTCAGATTACCAGTCAGATTGCTTGGAAGGGTCAGAGCCAGGACTGGAATCCAGTCCCTCTGACTCTGCTATTACCCTCCACTATCCCTTTGTCTCTGTCTCATTTGAGCCTGAGTCCCTTGAGGTGAAGATCCATGATTTTTTCATCTTTGTTCACTTTCTTCAGTTGTTACATAATACAGGTTTAACGAACGGGGGCTGAATAAATCAGAAAGCCCAATAGGTAAGAAATGTGTAGGATGGAATGGAAGGGAGATGCTAGAGAAGAAAACATACTTTAAAAATCAGTGGTGCTGTCAAGAAACAGGATAAATACCAAGTGGTAATGATGGAAATGGGGAGGGAAGAAATGTATGAAAAATATTACCAAAGAAAACCCACAGGACTTGGTGATAAATTGGATATGAAAGTCGAGAAGATGAATCAGTGATAGCACCAATGATAGGTGCTGGGCAACTAGGAAGAGTGAACTAGGAGGACAGCAGCTGCTAAGAGAGGCCTATGAGGCATCTAGCAGAAGGTATCCAGATATCAGATATCCAGCTGAAAGTATCCAACGCCCGAAGAATAGTGCTTTATTTCATGTGCACAGAATTGCATTAAGACCTTTTGTAATGATGCCAGAATTTCCTCGGGGTCTTGGCAATATGGAATGAAGGAGACCAAAGCAGGGACACGGACCTGAGGCTGTGCCTCACAAAATTGAGAAAATGTCCTCAATCGATCCCATTGCAGAATGGGGCATGGCTGAAGAGAGAGATGGTATATGGGTGGGCTGGACCTTCCTGATTTGTTGTGTGACTCCACCATCAATATATGTGAGGGTGGTGCAACCTGATGCATTCCAGCATCCGGGAGCTTTTGTTTCTAAATGGAAAAATCTCTTTCCTTCCCAAAGTTCATGGTTTTTCTCAGAATTCGTGCGAGTGTAAATATTCTTGGTTTTCTTTGGGTAAGAATGAGTCTGTGTCAGGTTAAGAATGGATGATTTCCCAGTACACAGTGTCTATGTCAGAGACATATTCTTAGCTATAAAATGAACAGTCATTTAATTATGTCATGATTTATAAAAGAACTATGTGGGATTTATCCAGCCTTCTAGTCGGTTGTACCTGTAATTAAGATGACTTCTGTATTTTCTAAAATTAACCTATTATTCTACTTCATAGTATTTAGCCTGCTGATCTTTTTATTCATTTAAAGTGTCCTTAAATTTAGCAGAATCTCATTTTCTTTCACAGGACAGTTGACGTGGCTCTTTTTCTCTTTACTGTATCATAAATCTCGACAAGGACACTCACTGAAAAGGAACCATCTGTGGAGGGAACCCTGGCTCAGAGACCGTAGGGAAGGTGAAACAAGCAGACAGAAGCCTGGCCTGTGTCTCCAGGGAAATTTAACTTAACCCTCCAAGGCTTAGGGAGGATAAGAAACAAATACTGTCTGAGCTAATAGAGCCCTTAATTCATAGGGAGAATTTTCTGTATGAGGATAAGAAAATTTTTAAAAGCTGGAAGGGTCAGGGTAAGAAAAACTAGAATGGCCACTATATCTCCAGACTACCCCAGAGATCTTTTTTGTATTCTATGAGCTGAGGAGGGCAAGAAAGCACCGGATGGGCAATTCCTTCGGGGCACATCCTGCCGGGGGCAATATTAAATTGCCTGATGTTTGCTATTCCACTGGGAATCAAGGAACCCAAATTCTGGCTCCCTGTTAATTTCTTCTATGAGCTTCTGAGGTTCTCTTCATTCCTGGCCTCCATTTGCTAATCTGTAAATCAAGATGTTTTTACTACATTAAACTGCAAGGCCTCTTTCATTTTTAATGCTCCTTGATCAATCACCCTCGGCTCCCTCCACCTAGACCACAACTGCTTGAGGTGGGGGGCTGGGAAGAGTGATGGGGAGAAGGATGGAGGCGGTGAGCCACAGGAGGCATAGGGAGGAGAGCTGGGTGGGAAGCACGAAAAATAAAATAATAAATAAATAAATAAATAAATAAATAAATAAATAAAAAGGAATAGTCTTCATTCCATGACACTGGTATGTACCGTTACCTTCCTTTCTACTACTAACATCTCAGGAACAATCCAAACTATGTCATGTTTTGAAGATGCTTTTCAGAAGCCAAACAATGGATAACATATGGGGGAGGGAGATAAAATAAATAGCCTGAGAGTGGATTTCCTTGAAAAGTAAAAATAAAATAATAAATGAGACCATAAAAAAAAAGAAGAAAAATCCATTTGAAATTCATACGAGAGAATGGTTTCTGGAGGGTACCTACAAACATAATTTTCTCTGAAACCCTACTCAAGCACATACATATTCAAGCATTCAACATATATTTATTGAGCACCTATAATGCGACAGGCACGATTCTAGACATTAATCCACAGTTTCACACATATGTTCATGGATCCCACATAACACAAACATCTGATTTTCTGTTATTCACCTTCAAAAACATTTTCTTACATTTCACGCACTTTTATATCAATGTCCTCCATATGGGACACCTACTGAATTTAGGATAAATGTAATACCTGATGGGTTTCTGATATGAATTATGGGACAAGAAAGTATGGGACACTTGCACTTATCAAAAGGTTTTTATTATTATTAACTTGATCAAGAATTCATCCAACCTACAGTCAGTCCAAGGATCTGTCTGCCACAGCCTCCTCATACTACAAGAATCAAGCTGCAGAGAAAAGTAACATGAAAGGTATTCCTATTCGATTCAGTCCAGCAAATATTTTTATTTTTTTTATTTTTTCTCAAAGATTTTATTTTTTTTATTCATGACAGACACAGAGAGAGAGGCAGAGACAGAGGCAGAGGGAGAAGCAGGCTCCATGCAGGGAGCCCGACGTGGGACTCGATCCTGGGTCTCCAGGATCATGCCTTGGGCTGAATGTGGTGCTAAACCGCTGGGCCACAGGGGCTGCCCCAGCAAATATTTTTAAACACCCTTTGTGCTTTAGGGGTTTGGAAGAGATTCAAAGATGAAAGAGACAGCAAGAGATTTACAGATTAGTAGGAGAAAGCAAACTCACAAATAATCAACTACTGGGCAAAACATGCTAAATTTTCTGTTAGAGACACATAGATGAAGTGCTACGAGAGAAAACGCCTATCTGAACAGGGAAAAGCAAAACTTCACGAAGTAGAGTCTGCACTGAGTTTTGAAAAATATTTAGAATTTCAAGGGGGAAAAAAAAGTGATGTTGAGAATTCACAATGGGGACATTTATTGAGCACTTACCATAATAACAAACAGTACGGGATTTTCTTTAAATCTTACAAGATCCTTGTAAAACAAATAAATCAAGTCTGTACCAGTCAATATCCAGTCAGGAAAACAGACTGCTTCCAATATTTATAACTAAGGCCATGTAAAGCAGGAAACTGAGGCAGCACAAATATTGGCTAAAGCAGGAAAATGATGATGGACAAAGGGAGGAAGGGGAGAGATGGTAGGAGCATGGGGCACTCAGAATCACAAAGGAGACCCAGCTACTCTAGAAACAGCACCTGAGGGATAGGAAGATAATCTCCCCACTTTTCTTGTCTCCACTCAATCTCCTGCCAGCGTCCCCAGTAGCCAAACCCGGCCCCAAGCCGGCTGAGCACACCTCTTGGGAATCTGCCACCTGTGGGGTGAACACCCCGCTCCCCCAAAATACAGCAGAACAGGGGCAGGGCAGGAATATGTCTGTGGACAAAGGGACACAGGCTGACACAAACTCACTTTGCAGGTGAGAAATCCAAGCACAGATAGATGGAGGTGAGCCGACCCAGGTCACGCAGTACAGGTCAGAGGGTATATGTGCACCTGCTGCCAAGTCCAGTCTTTTCTGAACGTCACAGTTGCCAATTTCATGAATGCACGGAGCACTCGTCTGCAGCAGAGACGGAGTTGCTTTGGTGAAGGAATCGGCCTGTTCTGAGGAATCAGAAATCACTTGTATTGCTTGGAAACTTCATGGGGGAATGGAAGCTATGACTTGATGGAAAAGAAAATAATCAGCCTTAAAACCTGCTAGTCCATGTGAGAGAAGAGGAAAAGAAACTCATTCTTCTCCTTGGCTCTCCTTCTCTTTTCAAATAACTGATCTGCTTTTACTCACTGACAAGGAAACGGGGCATCTAGGCTAAAAGGTTCAAAGAGAGGCAGTCAAGGCCCCTGGCAGGAGTCAGTGGGACGAACGTAGCATCCATCATCTCTATATCCAGGTGCCGTTAGGACTAGGCTACTTGGTGGTGTTGTGCAGTTTGGCTGAGTCTCCAAGGCCTTCTTCATCTCCCGGGCAAATGCCAACCACAGTATTTAATACTCTCACAATACTTTGTGGCTAACACCTAGAGACAGCCTGAGCTGGCAGTGTAGACCCTCCAAGCACCATCCACGCAAGGGCAGGAGGCAGAGAGGGCGAGCCTACCTGCATCAGACCACCGGGCACTGAGAGGTTAAAGAACTTGTCCTGGGATCCCCCACAGCAAGGAGGAGAGATAAAGGGAAGGCTCCTAATTTCCCCAGCTCAGGGCCCTGTTCTGCTTTAGAAATCTCCTAGAGGAAAACAACACTCCTCTGGAGAAGCTGGACTCTGGCAGCCCCTCAGAATAGCCTGGAGATCGATGCTTATTAACACTTCTCTGCAAGCGCCACCTGCCCAACACGAAGCAGGCAGCCTAGAGAAATGCCCTGTCCCTGATTAACTCTTTCCACTGGGTTTCATTCCACTCTCCCTACAAATAAAACACCTTGAGCATCAAACTTCCTACAGATGTGAAAAACCACAGACCAGCAAGGTAACTGCGGGAAATCACATGACTAGTTAGCGGATTATTGTTTCTGTTCCAGGCCAGCAAAAGTATAACAAGTAGCTCCGGGTGGGGTGGGGGGCAGAGATCCTGAACTGCAGTTTGCTGGGTTTCCACGGCGAACTCCCACAGTGAGGATTTCAACCAAGTTTTGCTCGACCTGCCTGAACACTTAACAATTGGCACTCCTGAGCCAGTAAGAGCTAGTTCCGGCACACCGTGAACTACTATATCCCCAAACTCCAGATCCTATTTGCTGCATGTCCAAACTCAGCTTCTCTCAAGATCCAGCCTAAATGCCAAGCACAGGGCCTGCATATGGTTGCCACCCACCAAGAATCTTTTCAAGAAATCAAATGTATGGAATGCCAGCTATACAAAGGAACCCTTCCCAGTCTGCACTGTTCTCCCTGGCAGCTAGAATTAAGTTTTGCTTTTTATGACCTTAAGTAGCATTTCTTTATATGTCTCTTTTATGGGATTTTTGTTGTTTTATTCACCTTTTCCAACCCACACTATTCAACACTTATTCAACACTTACGTACCTGGTACATATTTCATCTCGCAAGCTAGATGCTAAACTCCTTGAGGGTAGGAATCATGTCTTGTTCATCTTTGCATCCCTGAAGGGTCCTTCCTTGCCTGTGTCTTGCACAAATCAGCACTCAACAAAAATTGAATGAATGACTTCTGATGAATCAAGGTTTGCCCTGGGCTGCTTATGGATTGAAAATAGCTCAATGCTGCTCTGTGTAAAACAGGAAACTTTGAAATGTTAATGACTTAAGCTATGATGCGCCTACAGGAAAAATGAACACAAGTTGCCTGCCTTGATGAAATTGTACTCCTTACCGCAGGAAGGTAGCAGAACGAGCTTTTCTTTAATCAGTGAAAAGAAGCCCAGGGGGTTACCGCATAACGAGGGAACCACGTGGCTGCCCCACGCCCTGCTCTGTTGTGTCTTACCAATGTTTCTATCTTTCTCTTTCATGCATGCCCTTCCCTTGACTACTACCCATTTCTGAGTCTGCAAAGATAGCATGCTAGCAAAATTGGGCAGGGGTTAAAGCAGGTGTTGGCTGCAACACTGGTTCCAACACTTTGGGCTGGGGAATGTAGACCAGCAGACCTAGAGCAAACTGGTGAAAATTCAAAGTTTTCTAAACTAATAATAAGTATATTACAAGAATGATTTTGTGCTAATATTTTCAGAATTACTGTATTTTTGTTAGTATTTTGGACATTACTCTTTAGACAAAGAGTATAAAGAAATGTTGGGATTTCTTCAACAAAGCACCTGGGTGGCTTTGTCGGTTAAGCATCCAACTTGATTTCAGCTCAGGTCATGATCTCAGTGTTGTGGAATAGGGCTCGGTGCTCAACAGGGAGTCTGCTTGAGATTCTCACTCCCTCTCCCTCTGCTCCTCCCCTTGCTCACACTCACTATCTCTAAACTAAACAAAATATTTTTTAAAAAAATGTTTTGTTACAAAAAAGGTTTCAAATAGTGGTTAAAAGTTGATTGTTTGGGGATCCCTGGGTGGTGCAGCGGTTTAGCACCTGCCTTTGGCCCAGGGCGCGATCCTGGAGACCCGGGATCGAATCCCACGTCGGGCTCCCGGTGCATGGAGCCTGCTTCTCCCTCTGCCTGTGTCTCTGCCTCTCTCTCTCTCTCTCTGTGTGACTATCATAAAAAAAAAAAAAAAGTCGATTGTTTGTAGACTGGCAAACAAATGCAGTATAATTTGACATCAAAAAAATTCTGCTAGTATAGTTTATGACATTCAAGTCAATTATTTTAATATTTACAGTAGAACTTACTGGTTAAAATTATATTCTTATTTTAATTTAAACTAGATACAATTTTTTTCCTTAGCAAATCTCTTCTTTGGAAATGATAGCACATATAGCACTTTATTTTTAACATTGTCTGTCTTCATATCACAAAATACAATATAAAGCCTCCGCGTAATCTCTGTGGTTAGTCTTACTTCAAATTCTGTGGAAGCAGTATAAATGGTATAAATACTCTGCCATATAATCCTTTCTGTCTACATACTTTCTCAATTAAGGATATGGTATCAAACTGCATTTGCTGTGTCTTTAATAGCAGGTGTCTCATTTTTATCCACTACTCTGTATTTCATGGAGTCCTATCAACTATGAATGCAAGTCTTATATGGAATGAGAAGGTGTTTGCACTTCTTAACCTTTGGTAGGACTGATGGTAGCGCTGGTATAAAAGGCTGAACAAGCGAAGCAAAACAGGGAGCACATGCAGAGACTCAAGGGCACAGAGACTTTAAAAAAAAATTATCCAGATGTGTCTCTCAAATCCATAGTCTCGATAAGAGAATTTATAAAGAGCAACAATACCAAATAACATATGGATGTTCCTTGCATTCAGGGGACATCCATATTTGTGGAAAGATTGAGTTGTTTTTTTTTTCCCCAGGTAACTAAATTGGTTAAATGCGTTAAATGAAATGATGCTTATGTTACCCTCTTGTCAATGCCATCGATATTGCATGGATTACTGTCATGTTTTTTATACATAAATGGGGTTTGTGAATCGGTGCTGATGAAGGATTATAATTGAGAACACTGGCTGAGTTTATCCTGGCTTCGATGAGAAGTTCACCAGCGAGTTTAGCATGTGTCTCAAGGGAAGAGGGAGTTCTAATGAGTTTAACACCCACAAGAATGCTGTTTGTGGCAGTTGAGTTTTGGAATTAGATGCTTTTTATATGGTTGTTAATGTTGAAAATTCTTTAAAAACTTCTTTTAAAGAAGGAAACCAACTAGTCTCACTTTCATTTTAGATTAGAAGCTAAGATTCAGAGATATTAGGTCATTTGTTCAAACATCCAATGACTGGTAGGTAACAGAGTTAGGACTCTCAGGTAACTCAGTGACTTCACATTAACAATTCCCTGAACACTTTCTTCCCCACACCATATATATAGTGCATTATACCTTTCTTCTGCTCCATTTGTAGTCCCCCCAACTCCTTTTTTTGCAGCTACCCCTATATGGCTCCTACTGTTGGGTCTGTGAATTAAGTAGTCTTATTTCAACGACCTCAGCTAAGGTACATGGCACAGGCACATCTTACTACCTTGGACACAGCAACTGGGCCTCAAATGGGCAGATAATTCAGTAAGACCAATCAGTCCTTTTTACGGGACTAATGTTAAGGATGGCAGAGAGTAAGGAACCTTTTCTCATGTATATGACCTGTAAATTCCATATCAACTGAAACTTCTAGATGCCATTTTTCTATTCTGGAGAGATCTTGCTGAGAATGAAGCCAATACAAAGAGAAGCAAAATAGAAGTATAAAGAAGGGGACAATATCAAAAGAGTCTCTGGAGGGGATCCCTGGGTGGCGTAGCGGTTTGGCGCCTGCCTTTGGCCCAGGGCACGATCCTGGAGAACCCGGATTGAATCCCACGTCGGGCTCCCGGTGCATGGAGCCTGCTTCTCCCTCTGCCTGTGTCTCTGCCTCTCTCACTCTCTCTCTCTCTGTGTGTGTGACTATCATAAATAAATAAAAATTTAAGAAAAAAAAAAAGAGTCTCTGGATCCACCTACATCTGAAGTTAAGTGAAATCCTAAAGCGTTGGATTATTAAAGCTAAAAATGTTCCTCTATTGCTCAAGCTAGTTTGCCATTTTCTGCCAAGTTGTGATTTTTACTTCACCTCTGCATTGGACACCTCTTGTGCTCTATCTCCCATCATCCATGCTAAGCCTTTCACATTGCTGTGACCCTAAGGTCCATGTAGATAAAAACTCAAAGTATCTGGAAAGCATCACTCTCCATACACCAGGAATATCTCATTCTCTGAGAGGGAGGTACTGGGAACCACTATGTGCAAACTTAAAAATACAGGGGCCTCCCTGTCTTTCATGGATAAACCCTGAGCAGTGGAGGCTGGAGCTAGTAGGTTATCACTTCTCCTTTCCATCCATCAGGCAATCAATTCAAGGTCTCACCTTATTTGTCCAGTGAGGGTGAGCTAGACAGTTTACCTGATACTGGCTTCCCTCCTTCCTTGGCATTCCCTCCCAAAGTAAACTATCTGAGTGGCTAGCTCATGTTTCAGAATCTACTTTCTAAAAGGAACCTGGGCCGCTATAACAACCTCTTGGTGGCATATTAATAGACCCCATTATTCCTTTCTTGGAACTTTCACTCCCTTTACTTCTGAGATACTGTATTTTTTCTGGTGTTGCCTTTTCTCTTCTGACCCCACCTTTAGCACGTCCTCTATGGGCTTCTCTTCCTCCATCTGTCCCTTAAATGCCAGTGCTGCCCAGGCTGCTGTGCTCCATCATCTCCTCTCCGGCACTCCAGAGCTCTGCCAATACCAATAACTTCACAAATGACTTACTATCACTCTTTTTTTTTTCAATAATAAATTTATTCTTTATTGGTGTTCAATTTGCCAACATACAGAATAACACCCAGTGCTCATCCCGTCAAGTGCCCCCCTCAGAGCCCGCCACCCAGTCACCCCCACCCCCCGCCTTCCTCCCCTTCCACCACCCCTAGTTCGTTTCCCAGAGTTAGGAGTCTCTCATGTTCTGTTTCCCTTTCTGATATTTCCTACCCATTTCTTCTCCCTTCCCCTCTATTCCCTTTCACTATTATTTATATTCCCCAAATGAATGAGACCATATAATGTTTGTCATTCTCTGATTGACTTACTTCACTCAGCATAATACCCTCCAGTTCCATCCACGTCGAAGCAAATGGCGGGTATTTGTCATTTCTAATGGCTGAGGAATATTCCATTGTATACATAAACCACATCTTCTTTATCCATTCATCTTTAGATGGACACTGAGGCTACTTCCACAGTTTGGCTATTGTGGACATTGCTGCTAGAAACATCGGGGTCTTACAATCACTCTTAAACCTCAAGCACAGATCTATATGATAACTAAATTCACAGAGGAAAAAGATCAGACAATGCCCTATGTTTTAATTTTGGGACTAATATGATGCCTAGCCCTAAGCGAGTAACAGCAACATCATGGTCAATAGGATGAGAGCCTTACACTGTTTGTTGGCTCCATAGGACCTTATACTTCATAATTGTATGCATTTCCCAAGAGATGTTAGAGTCCATTCTCCTCTCTTCTATAAACATAATTTTAAACTATTTTTAGAAAGTTGGGAATTACAGTTTATACTGCCCTTTAGGAAATGTAAAAAGGCATTTAAAAAAAAAAGATTTTATTTATTTGAAAGAGAGAGTGTATGAGCAGGAGGAAGCTGAAGACAGATGCTTAACTGACTGAGCCACTCAGTTGACCGGCAAAAAAAAAAAAAAAAAAAAAAATTAAGATTGACTGATTATTTATTTGATAGAGAGCGCACACAAACATGTGGGAGGAGGCCCAGAGGGAGAGAATCTCTAAGCCAACTGCCTGCTGAGTGCAAAGCCTGATCCAGGGATCTCAGGACCCCTGAAGATCATGACCCATGAGATCATGACCTAAGCCAAAACCAAGAGTTGGACACTTACAAGACTTAGCCACCCAGACACCCCAAGGCAAAACTGTCTTTGATCTTTCTTAGTGTTGGGCATATTTCCTTGACAAGGACAGCTGGGAGCTAGGGGAAGGGACAGAACATGTGTTCAAATTTTTGCTACTGTACCTCTTGGCCCCAGTCACTTCTAACCCCCGCTGCCTCCCTGAGTCACTGGGCAGGTGTAGCTTTTGGTTCTTCATTTATTTTCAAAGCCCCTGAACACTAGGACTTTGGAATTCTGGTAATTCTATAGAGCATAATAGATCTTAAGTCCAAGACTCTGAACACCTAGAATTGTAAGTGACTAGGAGAGCTTAAATGAGCCCACTACTTAGTTCTCTTCTGTAATCTATAAATATAGAGCCCTACTCACCAACTCTGTTCTCTATTATCTTGGCCTACCTCCAGCACCTCAGAATCTATGCCCCAGAGGAGAAGAGAACCGGAGGCCAACTGAGCTGCCACTTAGCCACTTAGCCAGCAGAAAGGTGTGTGTTTATGCATCTTGCCAATATTTTTTTCCCTGATCCCAAAGTGCTAGTTCTTGAACTTGATCACATTATAACCAATTGCTGTCTGCATAATGTAAATTCCAACCATGTTCTCTAATTAATCTATTGTGTTCTATCCAATTTGCATCATAAGTTGTAGGAGCAATGCCTGTAATTGCCTTTCTCTGTGGCTAGACTTATTAGAAACCTGTTTTAGAAAGGTGATCTGAGTGAGAGAGAGATGCTGTGATGTACTTCTAGTACTGCAATCTTGTCCTTTGCACAGCCTCTCCTCTGGCTGCTCAGAGGTTAATGGAGCCTGAGTATTTCTGTTAAACTCTCTCTAGCTAAAAGTCAGTCTTCTCAGTTCTGAGCAGCTAGAGACAGAGCAGTGGAAAACTGAGAGGAGCTAATTATATCAGGATGCTCCAACTTCCCTTCCTAAGACCCAGGGTTGAAAGTGAAGAGAGAATTTTGCATCTGACTCAAAATTCTTTCCCCTGGACAGCATGATGACAGTATGTCTGTGTGTGTGTGTGTGTGTGTGTGTGTGTATTTGTGGGAGAGGCAGGAGTTTCTCACTCATGTTACTCTATACTCAGCGTCCAGCAATTCATCAAAATTGCTGTTTAAGTGTGCCTAGAAGGGTTTGCTCCAGGTAACTGGATCTCAATTCTGATTCTCTTGCATTCATTCACCTGTTCACTAGATTTCAGGGTAACAGTGTGCCCTGGAATCTCAGTTCTCCAATGAATCCAAGAGAAGTCACTGAATTTTTACATTGCCCAGGTTTTTTTTTTTCTTGTTGTAAGAATGGGAATGATAAATTCCAAACGTTTAGCATGTCACTGCTGGAAACAGAAGTATTTATACACATTTTGACATTTTTTGTTATCTTCTATGTTAACGTCTTAGCCTTATTTGCCAAGTGAAACAAATGTCATGCTGTTTGGCTTATTGTAAAAGAACACTGTGCCAGGAGACGTACACTCTACACCTTTCCTATGCCAGTGGCTCTAGGTCTCCATTTTCAAAATGTGAATCATCACCCACAAAAATGGCTTTACCATACAGAAAATAACAAGGTTGGCCAAGACAGAGGTCAGTCCAAAGTTTCATCATATATTGCTAGTAAGGAGAATCAAATAGGATTTGCCACTTCTGTCAACTGCTGGGTAGATTATTTTAAATCTGAAAACATACATGGGCCCTATTACAACTCAGTGATTGTATTCATAGGTATATAAACAGAAACATTAAAGCCTAAAATATGTTCCCAATAACATTGTTTGTAATAGCCATGAACTAGAAACAACTCACATGTCGCTAGAATGGGTAAATAAATTGTAGGGTATATACTGGAATATTATACAGTGATGAGAATTAAGCAAAACCTCACAAATACAACGAGTGAAGGAAACCAAACAAAGTACATACTATACTATTTTATTTACTTGTAGCTTAAGAGCAGACAAAAGTAAGCTATGTTATTAAAGATCAGGAATGTTATCTCCTGTTATCTTGAGGGTATTAGCAATTAAACGGACACAAAGGGGCACACGATGCTGGCAATGACCTGTTCCTTGAACTGCTTACATGGAGCATTCAATACATGAAGATCTAAAGAGCTGTAGACTTATGAGCCTTTCCCTTTCTTCCATATATATATATATATATATATATATATATATAATACTTCACTACAAAGTTTATAGGAACATGGATAATGAAGCCCAACAATCTTATTTGGTTCGTGTTAGATTCTAAAGCAATGTATGTGAAAAAGCTTTGAAAAATATCAATGTGATAGTGATGTAATGAATTACTATCATCATCACCATTATCATCATCTATTTTACATACTTTATATGCAGTATAACCCCAAGTAGTTACCACCTTTCTAAATCAGAGAAGATTCCAGCCAATTTAAATGTATCTTAGAAGAAATGAGAAATCTGATTTCAATGTGAACTGTCTCAATACTCACACTCCTGGATTTTCTCTTTTTACTGCAACATTTTATGGAACTGAGTGGTAACCTGAAGCCAAAGTTGAAAAATGACTTTAGAATTATCAAGCACAAATTTCTTCATTAGACAAGGCCTTACTGGATAAGAAATACAGTCCTTCTCAACTCTACACATGTGGTTTATTATTATCACTTGTACTAGAGAGTATGTTTTCTCCATATGCTCTCCAGTCTCCCACTCTGGTTTATAATATGGAGGCTATTTGGATAACTTCTATGGTCAAGCCAATTTTGACAATACCTTTGATCCTTTGTGCAGGATTTACCTTGCACCCCTACTTTTCATGATCCATGTAATTATTCTTAAAACAGTTCAATCTACAGACCAAAGCCCAAGTCCTTTAAAAGAAGGGGAAATATGTTAGATTAAAGCTATAAACATCAAGAGGCACTTGGAATGGATTAAAAAATGAGCTAATTGCATGCAAAAGTAAATGATTTAGGTGGTAATTTTTAGCAGTAATATAACATCTTAACGGTTGCCTAAGGTCTTTCTCCCACCATACATTGTAAGTTCCATGAAAGCAGGAACAAGACTGCACACTGATCATTGCATCCCTGCCGATTAAGCTCAGTACATAGTAGGTGCTCAAATGAGTGAATATGATAGCTGATAGAAAGGCGGACATTTATGTGGTTAAAACTATCATGATGAAACTTATTAGGCCGACCACAGAGGCAAATATCAGTAAAGAAGAAAAGGAAAAAAGAGAGCTCAATAAAATATGTTGATTTAAAACAACCCACAGAATGGGGGGAAAATTGCAAATCATGTATCTGATAAGAGATTTGTGTCTAGAAAAATCTAAAGAATGATTACAAATCATTTGTAAAAAGGACAATTTATTTTTTTTAATGAACAGGTTAAATAGACGTTCTTCCAAGAAAGATAACACAAATGGCTAGTGTGTGGTGAAAAGACACTCAACATCATTAGCCATCAGAGAAATGCAAATCAAAAGTACAATAAGATTCGAACTTTATACTCACTTGGAAGGGTATAATCCAAGAGACCGATAATAACAAGTGTTGGTGACAACGTGAAGAAATTGAAACACTCACACATTGCTTGGAGGAAGCAAAATGATGTAGCTGCTTCAGAAAACAGTGTGGCATTTCATTAAAAAGTTAAAGACACATACCATATGGCCTAGTAGTTCTACTCCTACATATAAGCCCAAGAGAAATGAAAACATATGTCCTCAAAAAAACTTGAACAAAAATGTTCATAGCAGATTTATAATAGCCAAAAAGTAGGAAAAACTCCAAATGTATGTCACTAATGAATGAATAAAATGTGGTATATCCATATAGTAAAAGACATTTGGCAATTTTAAAAATGAAGCCCTGACACACACCACACTATGGATGTAGCTTGAGAGCAACAAGCTCAATGAAAGCAGACAGACCAAAAGGACCACCTATTGTAGGATTCCATCTCTATGAGATATCCAGAATAGGATAAAAAAAATAGGATCAGTGGTTTCCTACTCCTGGGAGTCTAATACCAGTAGGTAACAGCTTATCTGGGGAGTAATGGAAATGTTCTAAACTGTGGTGACAGATGAACAATTCTATGAATACAGTAAAAGTCACTGAACTGTACACTTTAAATGAGTCGGTTTCATGGTTTGTGAATTATATCTCAATAAAGCTGTTCAAAACAAATTAAAAGTGTGATGATTGAGATGAGAGAATAGGCACTTCTGAGAATGGCAATCGCAATAGAGAGGGTAGTAAAAAAAAAAAATCAGTGAAAAAACTTCATGAATGTAATCATCTATTTTGCCTACAAATGGCCTCAAATTAATCCTTAACTCTAGGGTAAGACTAATTCCTCCTAAAATTTGGGAGCTTATTTTTCCTGCATATATGCCACTGTAAATGGGCAAAAAAAAATATGAATAAATCAGGACACGTAGATTATGGTAAACCTTTTAGTACAGATTCTAATTTAATCATGCAAAACCAAGACCTGTAAATCAGAGAAATTAACTTCTCAGGAAAAAGCATCCCCTGGCTGGTCCATGGCAATCACAACATCACTTTTGCCAGCATGTATTTTCCTTCTCTAGGTAGGTCTCTCAAAAAGCCCTTAAATATTCCATTAAGAACATTTCCATTTATGCATTCCTTTGTAGTTCAGTCATTGTTGCTGATACAATGCTAACAGACTTTTTAAGTCAGACTTCCACTTACTATTAAAGCGTGAGACAAAGAACAACATGTCCACAAGTCTGACAATTTCTAGTCATTTTTTCCAGACATGTCTGCCATTGTTAGTTTTGTTTCTTTCACAAATAAGATGTCTGCAGAGTTACAACAAAGCATAATGTTTCCTGTCTTCTAGCTTAAAGTATATAAAAACTCCTAGCGTTTTCTAGACAACTCCAAAAGTTCATCTGGTATTAGAAAAATTTTAAAAACTTTCTGTAGAGACCTATGGAGCCTCTCTGGTTTATAATAAAAACTCTTGTGTTCTTACTGGGAAAACCTATGAAACTTACAAAGGATCATAATTTAGATTGATGTCCAGTAGGAGAGACTATTTGGGTCTCTCCTAGACTATTTGGGTCTCTCCTATTTTCAGTTTGCTCTGCTCTTCTGACCAGGCTGGTACATAAATCTATCCTGACTCCTTAAAACCTACCCTATTTCATGCATAGACATATGCAAATTCTATATGATAATGAAAAAAAAGTTGGCGAATTGGTACATTGTAGTATTTACTATTACTTTCCAGATATGACCTGAAGGTTGGAAATGATCTAAAACATCGTATAGTCCAACTGTATACTGATGACATTTGAATAGCTCCCACCAATTTATAATCCAATTCCTCAAAGAGAAACAGTCAATTCCATTTCTATATAGCTTCCACTGACTGACTTAAAGTGCTCGATAATTAAAATTATCCCAGATCTCTTAGAGTTATATATAAAAACAGCTTATAGATTATTTTATTATACTTGATATTATCTTATTGAATCCCCTCAAAAGTATAATAAATTAAATAATGTTATCTCTATTTATTACCTGTTGAAAGTAAGACTCAAGTAGCTTAATTTTTCCAGGCCCATGCTGTACATGGAGTGGCTGAGCCAAGATTCCAAAAAAAATGAGGTTTACACAAAAGTCCTTGCTTTTCCATTTTGTTTCTTGAGACCTCTGATTCTCTTTACTGCAAAGGCTACTAATCCCCACTTTTCTCTCAACATATGGCATTCAGAATTCCTGGAATGGTCTTCTCAGGACAACATAAAACAAAACCATCACCCTTCTCTTTTTCCACAGTTATATTCACAAATTATCAACTGCACTTACAGATTTTTATTGATGGTAGGAGTTTGGGTTGTTTTGTTGTTTCACTAATAGTATTTCAACCCATATTTTGGGAGTATTCAAAGTGCCTTTCAAGAGTTCACAACATTCACTTCCATTCCCTTGATTTGCAAATCAACCATGTAAGGCAGACTGGGGCAGTTATTAACTCTATTTTACAGAAAAGGGAACCACAGCTGAGAGAAACTGTCATAAAAACACTGCAGAGAGAAGTGTGACATATGTCTATGCTTTTCTCCTGACCCCAATCTCATGTTCTATTTACCACACAACACTGAGAACCAAAACTGAGTACTCGACCCTTTCAAGCTCTGCCTCATTTTCACATACATTATTGCAACTTCCTTGTGAGCAATTCATTGTTTTTAAAATTCAGCTACTCATTCTGTTTCACACTGTTTAGCATCCCACTTTTTGGTACAATTACCAAGATCTGTGAAGTTGGCTTCTATGTGCTCCACAACAACAACAAAAATCTCATAAATGGCAATGAAAGCAATGCAGAATTAAAAGTCCCAGAGCTAGGTTGAGTTTTCTTTCTTTTTTTCAGCATTTTAAAGATGTTGCTCCATTGACTTCTAGCCTCCATTATTTTTTTTTACAAGTCTGCCGACATTCTTAATATTGCTCCCCTAAACACATCATTTCTGTTTTCCTAGATTAGGGGTTGACAAACTTTTACTGAAAATGGCCAGATAGTAAATAATTTATACTTCTGTGGTTCTGCTTCTGGTCATATTTTCCTGCTTCTTTCCTGGTTATTTTTATTTTATTTTTTGTAAACCAAACACTGGGTATAAAAAAACAAAAGACTAGTAGCAGAGACTGAAGAAATAATGTTTATCCCCAGATAAGGTCATATAACTTCCTTCCTCACATCATCACTTTGGTGAAGCTGACTCTAAAATCTATTACTGGGCTGGGTTTGGGCTCTGCTGTAGCTTTAGAAAGATTTAGCTACCACTGTCTTCAAATGTCTTTATGGTGGGAGCACAGCTTTCCCTTAGTAGAGCTTAGGATCTAAACACCACCAGGACTCCAGTGATTGTTTTGTGTTTTACAGCCAGTCATCAGCCTTCTGAGCTATAGCCATGGTGGGTATGAACACTCCACTCTATAGCTCAATAATCATTTTTCGGGTTCGTTGGAGAGTCTCACTGTTCACTTCTGCACCTGGTTTTCAGTGAGTCAGGAAATCTCTCCACCTTGCTGCCCTACTCCTATCATTTAGTGAAGACCTTGTGTATCTCAGGGGATTCTCTCCCAATACTTTTGCCTTATCACCAGCCAAATTAAGTGATTTCCTTTTTTTTTTTTTTTTTTTTTTGGTAAGTCCTCCTGAATCCTGGGGGAGGAGTTGAGATCTCTCCTAGCTCTCCTGCCTTGTTTTCATCCTTTGGGGTGTTTCTTTCTTTTAGTCATAAAAACCCCAAGCACCTCAGGATGGAATGAGGATCTTGCTCAATTCTTTTGCCCTCTTTTGGCTAACTGCTAACCTGTATTCCGTGAAGTAGCCTTTTGCCTCAGGGATGTCCTCTCTGGCCTCTGCCTATTCTTCCCTTCAGGGATGTCCTCTTCTCTGCCCCTAACCTTTGGCATTCTGTCCCCATGCACTCACTTAAAGCACCGTACAAAATATGCAGATTGGATGCGTATTTGCTTTACAACCATGGATCTGTGGGATTCCCATTCATCATGCCTGTCCACATTTGAACATTAAAAGATAGTCAGAAATCAGGTTGATTTCTCCTTAGCCACATCCAGAGGGTTTAATTCTTTAATTTCCCTAGGGATGACAACACCCATGAGACTCTTCTTTCCTACAAAGAGCCTATTCCTTTCTGAAATTTAGTTGATTTGTATTGTTAGTTATTTTATGTGTTTTAGGTTATTTTTTTAAACTTATCCAGTTTGTTCTTGTTAAGATATAAGTGATGGTCTTCTTCTCCTGCAAACTTCTATTCTAACCTGAGCTAAAATTCTGCAAACCATTCCCTAGTTGTATTAACTTTGTTCAAGTTACATAAACTCCATTATCTCAATTTTCTCCTCTATAGCACGGAGAGGATAATAGGTCTCATTTTTTAATAAAAATAAAAAAGAAAATACATGCACAAGCATTGGTGCCTAGTAATGCCAAGTAATCATTAAAGAGTATATCAGGGATTATACTAAACATTATCCTAATCACATGCTTCTTTAAAACACACAAACTTGCAAAGAAGTCTTATTGCCACCTTATATATGAAGAAACTGAACCTCGATGAGGAAAGCAAGTATGTGACTTATTAGAGTATTGAACCCTGATTTTTCTCATTCCCATCACTCTGTCTCATCATCAATAAATGGGCCAAAAGGCCATCTAAGACATAAGTGTCCAAAAGGTACAGCAAGCTTAAAATCGTGAGCAATTTGTTGGTGTCAAGAGTTCTAATTTGGTAGAAGCACCCTGTCATAGCTCAATTTCAGCTTGATTTGAGAATAAATTGGGCAATGGGTGATTGGATCAAAAGTAATAGGATGACAGGTGAGATGCCCTACTCAACCTCTCCCCATGCCTTCTATAGCCCAGTCTAGGATATGATGATCAGACAACTAATCCTTTTGAGGAAATCTCATCTCACCAGGAAACGTTAAGGTCAAGATCTGATCTGTATTAATTGCCACAATAATGCTGTCTACCAAACCCCAAAACACCGTGTCTTAAGACAGCAAGCATTAATTTTCATACCAATGGATCTGCAGATTGGTCACCATGGCTAGGCTTCATTTTAGGTTTGTCTGCAAGTCTCGTTCTTAGGCCTGGGCTAGAGAAGAAGCAGCCACCTGAGGAATGTTCTTCTCATGGAGGGGGTCAAAGCCCCCAGAAAACTGAGCAGAAACATGGGAAGTTTCTTAAAGCTTTGACTCAAAACTATCACTGCTGCCTGTGGTCAATCCCAACAGCCGTGGGGTAAGGACAGATCCCCTACAGGTTGGGTGAAGGAAGTAAATATTTGCTAGGGATAATTTAGTTTCCCATGCTCGAAGACCTATAATGGCCATTAGCATCATTCCTGATGTGCTGAAGTATGACCCTATCTCTATATCCACCAATAATTGAGAGGGGAGAAAGCCAGGTTTTCATGAGCCAGGCTCATTTGAGATAATAACCCACAACACAAGAAAACTCCTTTATGGCCTTTATAATCACCATTTAGTTCTTCTGACATTTGAAAAGTATATATTCCAATGTTTGTGGGATTTTGGTTATGAGGTATTTGAGGGGAGGACCCTTCTATGTGGTCTGATGACAGCCTATTGGGCATTTTTTTCCCTGAACTTACTTTAGAGAATATTTCTACATTTTATTATTTTAAGCTGTAGATTATAAGGGCATATGAAAGGGATATTCAAAGTCATAGATCATAGTTCATTTCTCTAGAGAATTGCTATAAAGGTAGTTTAGCTCATTAGTGACTGCCCAGATATCCCGGGGTCATGGTGGTTGCGTACTGTAATACAAATGCTTCCCACAACTTGGAATGAATTATTTCTAATACATAAAGGCAACTCCGTACTTACGGATGCTTTATAGCATGAGACCTTAATCTACCTGATTAAATGCACTGGTAAATCAACATTTTTGAAAAGTACTAGAGTGACGTGAATAATTTTCCAGATTGCCACAATGGCAAGGATGTCTGTCTCCAGAGGAAGGGGGGAAATACAAATAAAACAGGACAAATGAGAGGTCACACCAAGATCTCCCATAGGACTGTACTGTCTGGGAGCTATTGACAAATCCATAAAGCAATGGATAAAATTCACTAGGATAGAAGACTATCATGCATAAATGTAGAAAATGGCGAGTGTTTTCATTTACCTTTTAGAGATGGAAGAAACAGTGCTGAAAAGCACACAACATCAAAAAATAAAGACCCTGGAATATGGTTTTTACTATACGATCTTATATTTTTAAAATTTCTCTCTGTCTTGAGTTCATGACTATATTTCAAGCACATTAAGGGACATGCCATTAGCATTATAACATTTACAGTAGCCCTTACCTTACATGGGACAGGCCCCTACAAGCTTTATGTAAATCAAGTCCATTGATTTCTTGATTGCCTTAAAGTAGGTTTCCTTACCTTCCCATTTTGCTGGAGGAGCCAGCACAGAAACAAGAAGTAAAACTTGCCCAAGATCACACACAGCGAAGGAGCAGAGCTAGAATCTCGACCTAAGATGTAAACTTTCTGACTCTAGAGTCCATGATCCTAAGGAGGTCCCCTACAGCTGCCAGCTATATGTTGGCCAAAGAGAATCTTTTGAATATGTTCCTTTTGAATGAGATTCTTACTAAAAATAAATAAATAAATAAATAAATAAATAAATAAATAAATAAATAAATAAAGTAAAATTCATGTTTTCTCTCATGTTCTTAAAATTCCCTACATCTCTACCTCAGATCTTCTGTTGGACTCAGATACTCATACCTCCCTCTACTCATCTTTGTCAGAAATGCCAATTATGTCTCACATACTATGCCTGGAAAGTTCTGTTCAAAGAGATTCTGTGGCTGCATTCTAGCTCAGTAAAAAAATAGTACTTTAATCAACTAGCGATATCTGCTTGGTATAACAGTATACATACCAGTCGTAAAATACTGTCTCTCTTTCAGAATGCAGACTCCAAATGGCACCATTAGTGATCGTCATCCTAATCCTAATGTTTGTACTTGCTCTATTTATACCATGCCACTGTAAACACTACAGAAAATTGCCATGCAGTTTAGCAGAATGAATATAGACTTGAAAATTATTAGATGTAATATTAAATTCATCTTTAGGTATATGTGTGTGTGTGTATATATGCTCATATACATATATATGAAACCCCTAAGCTTTTCTAAATTACATGGAGTACTTATAATGAGTTAACGATAAAGCAAAGGACAGCAAGCTTTGTCTATAAATGTCTAGACAGTATATATTTTAGGCTTTCTAGGCCATAGTTAGCTGACAACTGAAATACAAGAATGTGAAAGGTTATTCTACCTAAGCAGTCAGGAATGCTAATTTTCTTCAATGCTTAGAGATTCATCTTTTAGTATAAGACATTGGAATAGTTTAATTATTTCATTTAAAATGCAAACATATAAAATCAAAAACATAAGAAATAACAAGTGTTGGCAAGGATGGGGAGAAAGGAACTATTGTGTACTATTGGTGGGAATGTGAACTGGTGCAACCACTGTGGAAAACAGCGTGGAGGTTCTTCAAAAAGTAAAAACTAGAGCTACTCTATGATCCAGTAATCACACTACTGGGTATTTATTCCCAAAATATAAAAACACCAATTCAAAAGATAACACGTACTACTGTGTTAATTGTAACACTATTTACTACAGCCAAATTAAGGAAGCAGCCCAAGTGCCGATCAATAGATGAATAAAGAACATGTGGTATATATGTGCAATGGAATATTACTCAACCATAAAAATGAATGAAATCTTGCCATCCGCATCAACAAGATGGAGCTAGAAAGTATAATGCTTAGTGAAATAAGTCAGTCACAAACAGTCAAATATATAATTTCACTCACATGTGGAAATTAAAACAAATGAGCAAAGGAAAAAAAAGTAACAAACCAAGAAACAGACTCTTAACTATAGAGAACAAACAGATGGTTACCAGAGGGGAGGTGGATGGGAGCATGGTTGAGATAGGTGATTGGGATTCAAGTGTACACCTAATCATGTTGAGCACTAAGTGACGTATAGAAGACGTATACTAAGTAATGTATAGAATTGTTGAATCACTATATTCTACAGTTGAAACTAATATAACACTATAAGTTAATAACTATACTGGAATTGAAATTTAAAAACTTAAACATTTTTTTAAAAATTTAAAAATGCAAACATAGCTTGATGATCTATATAAATTATTGTTAATTAATGCCTTAAAATGAATATGTCAATCATACTTAGGTGAAATTATTTTGGGTAGGTCCTCAGTAATTTTTTCTTACATCCCAATAAGTATAGATATGTAAGTTATATGCATTACAACTCCATCATTGTATTTTGTACCTTATAAACATACACAAAATATATATTATTTAAGAATAAAGATTGAAAGAAGCTCTAATGTTGCCTTCCCACATTCCTTGGATGATTGGAGATCACTATCCTATAGAATGGGGAAAAGAATAAGCACTTCCTTTTGTTAGTTGGGTGAGAGTTTTAGATACACACTTCTCTCAACCAGCCAGTATGAAAGGTATTTCTAAATGATTACCCTATTTTGCTACTGAGAACACCAAAAGGTAAATTACTGCCAAGACTACAAATAGTAAGTGTCAACCTGAATACAGTTCTGTATGAATCTCAAAGTCCTGTGCTTCTTTAACAAGATAATAAAGGGAACAAAAATTGAAGCATCTTCTACAGAAACCATGTCTGAAGGGAACATTAAAGGAATGACCTTGCAGGAACAGGCTCCATACACAGGGGAAATCTGAGTATCATAAAGCTCAGGCTGGAAATAATTTGGATTGGGGTGTGTTGATAAATGTTTAACTACAGGCTCTCTAGAAGAATTGAGAAGGACATCTGATTTGTAGCATTTGCCAATTCCTGAGATGCACACAACAGGCCTCCATGAGCCCATAGGGGCTGGCCCCACTACCAATGAACTTGGGACAGGCCACCTGGATGAAAAAGGAGCCTGATATGAGGAAGATGTTGAACCAATAAGACCATCTCTGCTTTGCTCACTCCCAGGTAACAAAGCTGTCACTTACACACTGGATTTCTTTCCCTACTGAGGATGGGGTACCAAATGCACAAGTTAGGAAGAAAAAATAGGGTGTCAGGCATTCCTTAACTCTCTGACATGAGAAAAGGCTGCCTGAATGTCCATAATCCAGGCCTTGGAACAGCATTGGGTCCACTGGGTGCATGAGACATGTTAATGTTGGTTTCTCCTTCCTGGTTATTCTAATTCTTCATTGAAGTTAAGAGGGAGAAATTAATTCTCATCTTATGAATCACAATGTATTTTTTAAATGCCATTGCTTCTATACAAAGAAATATACATAAGGTATTTATACAAATGTATCTTCTTGGAATTACTGTATTTACCATAGCACAATACCATTAGCACCAACTTGTAAAAACCGAGGTGCCCAGGTAACCTTCAATGTCTAGAAAATGTGGCTGGTTACTTCCAGAGAAAGCTAGAAACTAGTTAAGGCTAGTTTATCTTCACAGAGAGACAGTGGATCCAGATATATCGTACCCTGTCCATGTCTCAGAGCCTTTCCCCCATCAGCCCTAGATCCTTGAGAGAGAAAAACATGCTCCATAGAAATGCAAAGGAAAAAGCCTCTCCTTGCTTTCCAGATCCTTTGCAAGAGGCAGACGGAGCATAAAATCATGGACTTCTATCTGACACCTCTATATGACTGCTGATAACCCATCCTCCTTGCTTTTAATAATCCCCTGTTTGTCATGGGATTCATGCTTTTCCAAATGTTTTCAAATGCATCTGTAATACAGAATCTCACTGTTAGAAGTTGCCTCAAGTCGTCCCATCCAAACACTTGCCAAGCCTTGACATTATCTTTCATGTATGAATCACAGTAACCCTGTGGGGTGGGAAGGACACATGCTCATGCCCCCATTTCACAGATGAAGAAACAAGATCTCATGGGAAGCCAGTGATAGCACTTCTGTGGGAGGTCAGATCTCTAGAACTCTGAGACAGTATTGATCATTCTCTCAAATCTCAGATTTCCATCTAAATAGAAGAGCCATTATTAACCTGAATTGTCTCTGAACCATTATAAAAATATCCAGTGCCCCACAGTCCTCTGATAACAAGGTGAGGAATCCCAAAACAGTGCAGAGACCCAGATAGCCATCCCTGCCTTTACAACCCTTTGGCTTTATCCCCTTCTCCCCCATCACATTCCACTGCCTGTGCAAAACAGGAGGCTTTGAAGCCCAGAAGTTGCGCTGGGCTTGAATTCTAGCTCCACCCCGTGCTATTAGCTTAGGACCTTGAGTAAATTATTTTGTCCCCTGTCAGTCCATTCTCATAATAATACTTCACTGGTGATTGTGAGAACCAAGTGAGATGAGGAACATAACCACACAGGAAGGACTCAACAAATTCAAGCCACATCCCTCAGATAAATCTCCAGAGGGGTAGATTCACCATCTCCAGCCTCAGAGTCAGAAAGTTGTTACAGAGGAGCGTGGGCAGGAAACCATGCAGCTTAATTTCCTTTTAAACGATTGGCAAATAAGTGTTTTCTGACTCCATTATTAATATCATTATTGAAATAAAATGTGTTGCATTAATGTGTTCCATTGTACAAAGACAGAACTGCTGCCCTCAAGGCGGAAAAAGGAGAAGTCAACAGCAGATGATAAAGAGGAACATTGGGATGATGTTTAGTAGCTTTTTCTTCCTTTGCCAATAAATAAAAGCTGTTTTATGTGGTTCCTCAATTCTAATCTTACATTTCTTGCCATTCTCGTTGAGTTCCCAGAGGGGAGCCATCCTATTGTTGACATTTAATAATGCCAAACAATAATCGAGGGCTCATTAGGCCAGAGGAGGCCGGAGGAAGTGTTCAGTGTTGGCTGCTTCTGGGTAGAGTCCCATTTAAACCACTTCAGAGAGAGGAGGCTCTGTGCCATTTTTAAAACTGTCATGATGAAGAAAATCCACAGCCAACATTCCAATTGTGAATAAAAGATGAAGACAGTCATAATATGGCATCGTATATGGGCTCGGAAGACTGAGGACAGCCAGAACTCAGAACTTCAGCTTGACCTTGAAGAAAGAATAATATTCACAGAAACTGAGAGGATTTTTGGATGCATTCTACACTGGTACAGAGTAAGGAACCTGCGCATCTTGCTCAGGCACAAAGCTACTACTTCGGTTTCCTTTTTCCAGGTTAAAATATTTCTTTTGGTACAGAAGACAAAGGTTTAAATAGTATTTTTCCCATTTGCTGCAGTGAAAACTTATATTACCCAAGGAAGTCATTTGTCTTTCCTCCATTCAAAGCTTTATTTACCAAGCAGCATCCACATGCCCTTACCCACACACTGCATAAACCTCCTCTGTATCCTCCCTGGCTCCAGAAAGGTTGGACGCTGCCAGCATACAGCTATCCATTATCCATAAATCCTGCATCCCTAATGGCAGCAAATTGCACTGGGCCAAAACACTTAGAGAATGGGGGACCTATGTTGGTTTTAGGAAGGAGAGCTCTTGATAAACTGAATTGTCTGCTCAGAGTTAACAAGTTGAACAAGTGACACTGAAAAATCTTTCAGGTAATGATAAAGTCCACCCTTCTATCTGAAAGGACAGGCTAGTGAAGGGAACTGAACCCTCTCTTGATCATCTGGGAAGCCATATATCCCTATGTTAATCATTTATTTGAATATCAAGTATCATAGCTTCACACTACACAGATCAAAAGCTGAGTCCATGATGAATATCAAGAAATCCAGAGGAACTACTGTTTTTCCTCTTTCCTTTTAAAAAATAAATTTATGATTCTATTTTGTTTTCATGTAATGTGTCTCTTTCCCTTGAAAGACAATAAAAGGAAAAAATAGTTAATTATGATTCTTAGAAGTTGGTGCATGGTTAATCAAGATTTCACTATATTTTAAAATTTCCTCAAAATTCAAGATCTGGGGCTTCTGGCAAGATGGTGGAGGAGCAGAGTCCTCACCTCACCTGCCCCCCCCCCCAACCTACCTGGATAACTTTCACACCATCCTAATTAAAATGAAGATACAACCATTCAAAATATTTGGGATACAGCCAAATTGGTCCTAAAAGGGAAATACATCACAATGCAAGCCTCCCTCAAAAAATTGGAAAAACCCCAAATACACAAGCTAACCTCACACCTAAAGGAACTAGAGAAAGAATAGCAAGTAAAACCTATGCCAAGCAGAAGAAAGGAGATCATAAAGATTCAAGCAGAATTCAATGAAACAGAGACCAGAAGAACCATAGAACATATCAATAAAACCAAGAGTTGGTTCTTTGACAGAACTAATAAGATAGATAAACCATTAGCCAGCCTTATTAAAAAGAAAAAAAACTCAATAAAATCATGAATGAAAGAGGAGAGATCACAACCAATACCAAGGAAAGACAAAATATTTAAAAAACATACTATGAGCAGCTACATGCCAACAAATTAGGCAATCTAGAATAAATGGATGCTTTTCTGGAAAACCACAAATTACCAAAACTGGAACAGGAAGAAATAGAAAACATGAACAAGCCAAAAAACCAGGGAGGAAATTGAAGCAGTCATCAAAATCCTCCCAAGACACAGAAGTCCAGGACCAGATGGATTCTGAGGGGAATTCTATCAAATGTTTAAAGAAGAAATAATACCTATTCTACTAAAGTTGTTCCAAAGGATAGAAAAGGAAGTAATACTTCCAAACTTGTTCTATGATGTCAGCATCACCTTAATTCCAAAACCAACAAAGACCCCACCAAAAAAGAGAATTATAGACCAATATCCATGATGAACACAGATGCAAAAATTCCTAACAAGATACTAGCCAATAGGATCCAACAGTATATTAAGAAAATTATTCAAAAAAAAAAAAAGAAAATTATTCACCATAACCAAGTGGGATTTATCCCTGAGATGCAAGATTGGTTCAATACTTGTAAAACAATGAACGTGATAGATCATATCAACAAGAGAAAAAACAAGAACCGTATGATCCTCTCAATAGATGCAGAGAAAGCATTTGACAAAATACAGCATCCATTCCTGATCAAAACTCTTCAGCGTGTAAGGATAGAGGGAACATTCCTCAATACCTTAAAAGTCACTTATGAAAAACCCAGAGCGAATATCATTCTCCATGGGGAAACACTGGGAGCCTTTTCCCTAAGATCAGGAACACGACAGGGATGCCCACTCTCACCACTGCTATTCAACATAGTCCTAGAAGTCCCAGCCTCAGCAATCAGGAAACAAAAAGAAATAAAAGGCATTCAAATTGGCAAAGAGGGAGTCAAACTCTCCCTCTTGAAGTTGACATGATACTTTACATAGAAAACCCAAAAGACTCCACCCCAAGATTGCTAGAACTCACACAGCAATTCGGCAGTGTGGCAGGATACAAAATCAACGCCCGGAAATCAGGGGAATTTCTATACAGTAACAATGAGGCTGAAGAAAGAGAAATTAAAGAGTCAATCCCATTTACAATTGCCCCAAAAAGCATAAGATACCTAGGAATAAACCTAACTAAAGAGGTAAAGGATCTATACCCTAAAAACTACAGAACACCTACAGAGAACACTTCTGAACGAAATTGAGGAAAACACAAAGAGATGGAAAAATATTCCATGCTCATGGATTGGCAGAATTAATATTGTGAACATGTCAATGCTCCTCAGGACAATTTACACATTTAATGCAATCCCTATCAAAATACCATGGACTTTCTTCAGAGAGTTGGAACAAATAATCTTAAGATTTGTGTGGAATCAGAAAAGATCCCAAATAGCCAGAGAAATATTGAAAAAGAAAACCAGAGTGGGGGGCATCACAATGCCAGATTTCAAGCTGTACTACAAAGCTGTGGTCATCAATACTGTGTGGTCCTGGCACAAAAACAGACACATAGATCAATGGAACAGAATAGAGAATCCAGAAGTGGAACCGCAACTTTATGGTCAACTAATATTCGATAAAGGAGGAAAGACTATCCACTGGAAGAAAGACAGGCTCTTCAATAAATGGTGCTGGGAAAATTGGACATCCACATGCAGAAGAATGAAACTGGACCACTCTCTTTCACCATACACAAAGATAAACTCAAAATGGATGAGAGATCTAAATGTGAGACAAGATTCCATCAAAATCCTAGAGGAGAACACAGGCAACAACCTTTTTGAACTCGGCCACAGCAACTTCTTGCAAGATACATCCATGAAGGCAAGGTAAACAAAAGCAAAAATGAACTATTGGGACTTCAACAAGATAAGAAGCTTTTGCAAAGCAAAAGGTACCATCAACAAAACTCAAAGACACCCTACAGAACGGGAGAAGATATTTGCAAATGACGAATCAGATAAAGGGCTAGTTTCCAAGATCTATAAAGAACTTATCAAACTCAACAGCAAAGAAACAAACAATCCAATCATGAAATGGGCAAAAGACATGAACAGAAATCTCACAGAGGAAGACATAGACATGGCCAACAAGCACATGAGGAAATGCTCCACATCACTGGCCATCAGGGAAACACAAATCAAAACCACCATGAGATCCCACCTCACCCCAGTGAGAATGGGGAAAATTAACAAGACAGGAAAAAACAAATGTTAGGAAAACCACAAATGTTGGAGAGGATGTGGAGAAAGGGGAAACCTCTTGCACTGTTGGTGGGAATGGGAACTGGTGCAGCCACTCTGGAAAACTATGTGGAGGTTCCTCAAAGAGTTAAAAATAGAGCTTCCCTACGACCCAGCAATTGCACTGCTGGGGATTTATCCCAAAGACACAGATGCAGTGAAACACCGGGACACCTGCACCCCGATGTTTATAGCAGCAATGTCCACAATAGCCACACTGTGGAAGGAGCCTCGGTGTCTATCGACAGATGATGAAGATGATGTGGTCTATGTGTACAGTGGGATATTCCTCAGCATTAGAAATGACAAATACCCACCATTTGCTTTGACGTGGCTGGAACTGGAGGGTGTTATGCTGAGTGAAGTAAGTCAATCAGAGAAGGACAATCATATGGTTTCACTCATATGGGGAATATAAGAAATAGTGAAAGGGATTAAAGGGGAAAGGGGGGAACTGACTAGGAAAAATTGGAGAGGGAGACAAAACAGGAGAGTCTCCTAACTCTGGGAATGAAAAAGAGCTGTTGAAAAGGAGGTGGGTGGGGGTTGGAGTAACTAGGTGATGGGCACTGAGAAGGGCACTTGATGGGATGAGCACTGAGTGTTCTACTATATGTTGGCAAATTAATAAAAACAAATGAAAAAAAGTCAAGATCTTAAATTTGCTTTCTATGTATCCACCCTTCATATATGGCAATGCATAGTAGCTGAGAAGATATGTTACTTATTATAGTAATACTTCATTTACCTGAAAGGAGTTATTTTGGTTTGTTTTTACTCAAACTTTTCTAGTTAACATACAATATTGGTTTCTGGAGTAGAATTCAATGATTCATCACTTACATACAACACCCAGTGCTCATCACAACAAGTGCCCTCCTAAATACCCATCACCTATCTAGCCCATCTCCCACCCACCTCCCCCCATCAAACCTCAGTTTGCTCTCTATCATCAGGAGTCACTTTTGGCCTGTTTCCCTCTCTCCTTTTTCTCTTCTTCCCCTTCCCATATGTTCATCTGTTTTCTTTCTTTTTTTTTAAATAATAAATTTATTTTTTATTGGTGTTCAATTTGCCAACATACAGAATAACACCCAGTGCTCATCCCGTCAAGTGTCCCCCTCAGTGCCCGTCACCCATTCCCCCCCACCCCCCGCCCTCCTCCCCTTCCACCACCCCTAGTTCGTTTCCCAGAGTTAGGAGTCTTTATGTTCTGTCTCCCTTTCTGATATTTCCTACCCATTTCTTCTCCCTTCCCTTCTATTCCCTTCTGTTTTCTTTCTTAAATACCTCATATGAGTGCAATCATATGGTATTTGTTTCTGACTCATTTCCCTTATCATAATACACTTTAGCTCCATCCACATCGTTGCAAATGACAAGATTTCGTTCTTTTTGATGACTAATATTCTATTGTTCATGTGTTCCATTCATCACTCCATTTGTACATTCCATTCATCAGTTGATGGATATTTGGGCTCTCTCCATAGTTTGGCTATTGTTGATAATGCTGCTATCAACAGGGGGGTGCATGTACCCCTTAAAATCTGTATATTTTACTTTTGGTTAAATACCTAGTAGTGCAATTGCTAGATATAGGAAAGTTCTATTTTTAACTTTTTGAGGAATTTCAAACTGTTTTCCACAGTAGCTGTACCAGTTTGCATTCCCATCAACAATGCAAGAGGGTTCCCCTGTCTCTGCATAGTACTAGAAGTCTTAACCTCAGCAATCAGACAACAACAACAACAAAAATGAAAGACATCCACACTGGCAAGGAAGAAGTCAGACTTTCAATATTTGCATGATATTTTTATATAGAAAACCCAAAAGGCTCCACCAAAAAATTGCTAGAACTCATACATCAATTCAACAAAGTTGCAGGATATAAAGTCAATGTGTAGAAATCTGTTAGGTTTCTATACACCAAAAACAAAGTAGCAGAAAAAGAAATCAAGGATTGATCCCATTTGCAACTGCACCAAAAACAATAAAATACCTAGGAATAAACCTAACTAAAGAGGTAAAAGACCTGTACTCTGAAAACCGCACAGCACTTATGAAAGAAATTGAGAAAGATAAAAAGAAATGGAAAAACATTCCATGCTCATGGATCGAAGAACCAATATTGTTAAAATTTTTTATACTATCCAAGGCAATCTACACATTTAATTTAATCCCCATCAAAATACCACCAGCATTTTTCACAAAGTTAGAACAAACAATCCTAAAATTTGCATGTAACCACAAAAAATCCCAAATAGCCAAAGCAATTCTGAAAAAGAAAAAACTGGAGGCATCATAACAATTTCAGATTTCAAGCTGTATTACAAAGCTGTAGTCATCAAGACAGTATGGTACTAGTATAAAGACAGACACATATGGTAGCCGGGGTGCCTCAGCAGTTTAGTGCCGCCTTCAGCCCAGGGCCTGATCCTGGAGACCCAGGATTGAGTCCCACATCGGGCTTCCTGCATGGAGCCTGCCTCTCCCTCTGCCTGTGTCTCTGCCTCTGTCTCTCATGAATAAATAAATAACAAATCTTAAAAAAAAAAAAAAAGACACATAGATCAATGGAACAGAACAGAGAACCCAGAAATGGACCCACAACTATATGGTCAACTAATCTCTGGCAAAGCAGGAAAGAATATCCAATGGAAAAAAGTCTCTTCAACAAAGGGATGTTGGGAAAACTGGATAGCTGCATTTTGAATAATGAAATTGGATCACTTTCTTAAACCACACATAAAAATAAATTCAAATAGACGAAAGACCTACATCTGAGGCAGGAAATCATTAAAATCCTAGAGAAGAACAAAAGCAGTAACTTCTTTGAGCTCAGCTATATCAACTTCTTATTAGACATGTCACTGGAGACAAAGGAAACAAAAGCAAAAATGAACTATTGAGACTTCACCCAGATAAAACCTTCTGGGGATGCCTGGGTGGCTGAACGTTTGAGCATCTGCCTGTGGCCCAGGGCGTGATCCCGGGGTCCAGGATCGAGTCCCACATTGGGCTCCACACGGGGAGCCTGCTTCTCCCTCTGCCTGTGTCTCTGTCTCTCTCTGGGTCTCTCATGAATAAATAAATAAAATCTTAAGAAAAAGATAAAACCTCCTGCACAATGAAGGAAACAATAAACAAAACTAAAATGCATCCCAAGGAATGGGAGAAGATATTTGCAACAGTGCAACAGACATATCTGTTAATGTGTTAGTATCCACAATCTATAAAGAACTTATCAAACTGAACACCCAAAAAACAAATGATCCAGTTAAGAAATGAAAAGATACGAATAGACACTTTTCCAAAGAAGTCATCCAGATGCGTAACAGACACATGAAAATGTACTCAACATCACTCATCATCAGGGAAATACAAACCAAAACCACAATGAAATACTTCCTCCCTCCTGTCAGAATGACTAAAATTAATGATGAAGAAGCAACAGGTTGGCAAGGATGCATAAAAATTATTTTTTTCCAATAAACAAAATTTTTAAATTTTGCGCTTTTAAAAATTGCACTATTTTTTATTAAAATTGCTTTAAGTGTATCCCTTTACTCTCTGCCTTGCAGAACAAGCTTCACTTAATACTATAAAATAGTGACACCCTCAAGAGCCTTCTTGGTAGGAAGGGTAAGTCACTCTACCTCCACTGGCCACTTAAATTACGCTAATAGATTACAAAATGAAAAAAGAGATACTCAAGATTATCTGAACTAAATATAAGAGCAAATAGTTTTAAAGAATCTGAAAAAAATCATATTAACATGACATATATATATATATAAATATATATATTTAACATCTGATATATCTGAAAATGAATCAAGGTGCTGTCAGTGATTCTAACAAACGTATAAACAAGTGCTCTCCAGACTAACATGGTTATACTACATAGACAGCGAATTGCATTTGTGCCATAAAGTTTCTTCTTTGAATTCCAGTCTGGCTCCTGACAGTTTTTCAGAAAGCTTATTTGTTCATCCATCCATCCATCTACTCATCCATTCTAAGCTAAAGGATAATATTATCTAAGTCTTTTCCACATGTGAGGCTTTGTGCTCGGCGCTGAACGTATGTGAAAATGGAAACACATACACAGAGAGAAGATCATAATAGTTCAGGCTGACAGATATAAGTAAGTGAGGTGTGTCTACAGCTAGTTCTCAACTTATAAAGAGATTCTTGGTTGAACTAGTGTTAGATTTCATTACTCGAAGGCTTTGATTCACCCTCCCAAAGAGATCAGTTAGCTGAAACTTTGGAACTAACCATGGGCTACAACAGGGATCCAAAGACACAGAGTATTAAGGAAATGTGATAGCAGTGCTAGGGCTTGCAGAAAATATTCAGGGGCAGGTAGCAGTCACCAGAATTTTACCTTTCATCTTTAAGGGGTTCAAACAGTCTTCTCAGCCAACAAATGTCAAAGTCTTAGGGACAGAGGTCAGGAAATTGAGTGTTTCAAGCCTCATTAAAGACTGACAATTATAGGAAGAGAGAGATATGTACTGAAAATAGGCCAGGACACTTAGCCCCAGCCATAAATGACTCTGTGGTTATCTCAACCGGTTAAAACATAATTACCATCCAAGAAGACACTGTCATGGAGAGACTTAGTGTACATAGTGAATGCAGCCAATTTTTGCAGAGAGGGCAGGATGAGGAGGAAGCTTGAGGGGCGGGGTCTCAAGCATCAGTATTCACTCTACTAAGGGCTCTGTGCACGGACCTAGGGTCTGCTTTTTCTCTCTCTCCTGAGAGGGAATCTTGCCAGGCCCTTCCTCAGAAGCTCACCCTCTGCTAAGCTACCTCAGTCAGCTCTGAACTCAGTTACAGCCAAATGACACAAAATTAAGATACAACTGAGGAGATCTCTGATTGATGCCATAGAAATGCAACCTAGGCTCAAATGCCTGACTGGTCACTTCCAATGGATTCCCTGAACTTTTTTGCTGGAAGAAGATTCTAGACTACACAGCTTCCAATCCCTCTGGTTGCCAACCCAAGGAGTTTCTGTATTTGTCCCAACATGCTAAGGAAATGGTGGGAAGATAAGGAATCTGGTGGCCACGGTAGGTTCTGCTTCTCATCCTTGGTGACTCCGTTCTCAACACAAATTCTGGAGCTGATATGGCTGCTTCAGCCACTGTTGCCCATAGCTCCAGTGAGTTTGTGTTTCCCTTCATATATACATGTGGACTACTGTACGGAGAAATCCCCTTCCTCTTTGTTCAGTCTAGACAGATCAGGGGGTTTGAAAAGAAATCTTTTCTATGAAGTGAATAAAACGATCCTGAAACAATAAAATACCCACAAAAGCAGAGAAGTTCTATAGAACAGCAGTCCCGATTATAATGCTCATCAGAGTAACAGGAGAACTTAAATACATATTCCCAGACCACTACACCCAACCTACAAATTAAACTTTCAAGGGGCAAGGCCTAAGAATCAGCATTTTTGTTAAAATACTTAGATGAGGGATGCTTGGGTGGCTCATTAGTTGAGTATCTGCCTTTGGCTCAGGGTGTCATTCCAGGGTCCTGGGATCGAGTCCCACATCAGGCTCCCCGCAGGGAGCCTGCTTCTACCTCTGCCTCTGCCTCTACCTCTCTCTCTGTCTCTCTCATGAATAAATAAATAAAAATTTTAAATAAATAAGTAAAATGCTCAGATGATGTTTGTTCATCAGCCAGCACTATCTTTGGGCCAAACTTGGGAACTTCTGCTCTAATTTCCTGATCCCATCCAACTTGGTCTAGCCAAATCCTCATTGATGCAATTTTGTTTCATGGCAGCTAGCAGCGTCCATATCCTCATCAAGAGGAGATGCACAAAATTGTAGGTAAGTTACTACAAGCCACGTCCCTTTCTGGGTAAATAACAAAACATATCCTAGCTCAAAACACATGTACAGATATTCTGATCATTTTTTATGTAAAATGGTAATATAATCTTAACCCTGGGAGGATTTTATAGACCAAAATTTAATGGAGTGAAGAAATTCATCACAGAATTTCTGATTCTTGGGCTTCTGGCCTCAGCATGACTATTTCCACTATTCATAAGCTTGCAATTTCAAAGGTAGATTTATCCACTTATAAAGAGCTCAAACTGATAAAATAGTTTTTGTTATAGTGAGTCTGTATCTCTCTTTTAATTTTTTCAAATTGGCCTTGTTTCCACCCTCTTCAGTAACCCAGAACAAGTTGATCCCTCTATGATGATTTTGCAAATACCTGAAGACCACAGGTACACTGGAATTTATCTTCTTCAATCATCCCCCTCCCCCATAACCTTTTATATGAGCTACTATCAAGCCATCCCTTACTCATCCTGAATTACATTGGCCTGCATACTGGGACTTTACATGTGTTTTGAGCTTTAGAGATCATTGCAATATTAATTTTTATTTATGTGCATTAGTCAGGACAGTCTAGCCTACAAGTTACTACACAACTCTGAAATCTCAGTGACTTAATACAATAGTGTTTATATCTTGCTCACATTTATCCAACATGGCTAGCAAGGGGCTCTAGTCTACACAGTCATTCCGGGATCCAGGCTGGACCATGTAAAATCTCAAGCATCCGCAACTGCTGTAGCAGGATACAAGATAACTAGAGAGTCTCAAATCACCTTGTAAACATATTGCTCATAGTCCATTGGCTGAAAACAGTTGCATGGCCCATTAATAGCAAATGGTCTGAGTGATGCAGAGTAAACATTTAGGAGTAAGTGAGTATATAATGTTGGTAATCCTCCTCAATTTTTTCATTTGAATTATAATAAGCATATCTTTTACATAAATCTATAAGACACTGATAAAAGTTTAGAGGAGGATAAGTCATGGATAAGATATGAGTGCACCACTCCAGAGGCTCCTTTACCTTGACTTAGCATCTTTTGGCTAAAAGTTCTGTGTTGATAATAAAGAAATCAAGACCAACCCAGAAGAAAATAATCCGGAACTTCCAGATTTCCCTTGCTTCACATTACCCTAACTTGAGTCCATATAAAATCATGTCACAAAAAGCAACCACACATGGATAACAAAACTAACCAAATATAAGTTTACTAGCCATGTTGAGCAGAACACACTGAGTATTTTTGAAATCAGAGGTGTGATGGCTATTTAGTCACTACTGCCCACAGATCACCGGGACGGCTTCTCTCTCCAGGGCATTAACTATTACATGAACTATTATCATGGTCACTATTAATTCTATGAGATCCTGAACAGATCTTGGTTCATGTAATATTGTTCCTAGAAGTGAGAAATGGAAGAAGCCCTGGAGATGGAATGGTTTGACTCCTCAATGTTAAACCCCAATACATGTACACATGCACCTGCATACACGTGCACGAAGTTCAACCATACAAGGCCCGGGGAACAGAGATTACATAGTTAGTTAATGGCACAATAGGCAAGCATCCAAGGCTCCTCTCAACTTTGTCTCCAACTTCCTTGCTCTTTCCTAGGTAATGGGGTGATCATACCAGGTAATTTTAAGTCAAGGTAATGTCATGGTAAGTCGGGGTCATGACTTCAGTCATGCTCTTTCTGCTGTCTAAAAGCTTCCCCTACATTTTTCTCTGTGAGTTGAAAGTCCACTCACCCTTAAAGATTAACTGCTACCTGGCCAATATAATTTATTCATTTTATTATCTCTATATTCCTTAGCACATAAGGACTTAAAACTGTATGAAATCCAAAGGAAAAACTTCTGCAAGAGTCTGAGTGGATAGAAATATTAGCTTTCAACCACAGCTCACAAGTTAACTTTCAGCACTATTTTCACTCCCAATTTGATGGGCACCATGAATCCTAGAGAATGCCTCCAATACTCTCAGGACTGAACAGTACAATAGCAGTGGTCTCAAAATTTGCCTTTCTGCCAACTAGGAGACACATCCTGGGTATACCCAAGATCTAATTAATCTCACTAAGGAACGTTTCATTGATTACAATGGATTTTGGAGTATTATTACTATAAAACAATTCTAGAAAGTGGACTGTATACCCTCTAAATTCTTTCTAATGTTAAATATTTGGAAGTCACATTTATACTGCCCCTATTCTCAACCAGAAATTCCTAGAAAATGAGGATTTCTACAAATAACCCTTGGTCAATTTTCATTCAAAGAATTCAACCATAAGAGAAGGGGCAAGAGGGCGGAAGAGTAGGGTCCTCAAATCACCTGTCCCCACCAAATTACCTAGATAACCTTCAAATCATCCTGAAAATCTACGAATTCGTCCTGAGACTTAAAGAGAGACCAGCTGGAATGCTACAGTGAGAAGAGTTCGCGCTTCTATCAAGGTGGGAAGACGGGGAAAAAGAAATAAAGACACAAAAGGCCTCCAAGGGGGAGGGGCCCCACGAGGAGCCGGGCTGAGGCCGGGGCGAGTGTCCCCAGGACAGGAGAGCCCCGTCCCGGAGGAGCAGGAGCTGCACCAACCTTCCCTGCGGAAAGGGGCCCGCAGGGAGTTAGAGCAGGGAAATGACCTAGGGGTGCTGGAAGGGGAGGTGGGTGGGGGGTGGGGGTGAATGGGTGACGGGCACTGGGGGGGGGGGGGACACTTGACGGGATGAGCACTGGGTGTCGTTCTGTATGTTGGTAAATTGAACACCAATAAAAATTAACTTATTAAAAAAAAACAAAGAATTGAACCATAAGTATCAATAAGGACTACTACTAGCCTGTTTTGAATTATTAATCATGCTCATATCATATACTCTCTGAACCAAATCAAATTCCCTTATAAGATAAAATTTATAAAAATAACTTAAACCCTCTTCATAGGGTTAAATCATGCTCATATTATATACTCTCTGAATGAAACCAGACAAATTCCCTTGTAAGACAAAATTTATAAAAATAACTTAAAAACTCTTCATAGTACTCCCACAATTAGTAAGGTACAGGTGATAGATAATTTTACCAAACTAGTCTTCCAACCATCCTATCATTTCTAAGATTAAGAATATTTAGACTTAATAGATCAGTTAGTTATCCCTATCCTTTATGAGTTTTTTGTTTTCGTTTCAACTTTTAATTAAATTCAATTTAGGGGACACCTGGGCGGCTCAGTTGGTTAAGCCTCCAACTTGATTTTGGCTCAGGTCATGATCTCAGGGTCCTGAGATCAAGCCCAGCATCGTCAGGCTCTGTACCCAGGAAGGAGTCTGCTTTCTCTCTCTCTCTCTCTCTCTCTCTCTCTCTCTCTCTCTCTTTCTCCCCCTCTCATTCTCTTCCATGTGTTCATACTCTTACTCTCTCTCAAATAAATAAATAAATCTTTAAAAATAAATAAGTTCAATTTTGTTAATATATGCTGTATTATTAGTTTCAGTGTAGAATTTAGTGATTCATCAGTTGCATATAATACTCAGTGTCAAGTACCCTCCATAATGTCCATCATTCACTTACCCTCATCCCTCCACTCCCTCCCCTCCAGCAACCTTCAGATTGTTTCCTATAGTTAAAAGTCTCTTATGGCTTCCCTCCCTCTCTGTTTTTATCTTTTTTCCTTCTCTTCCTCTATGTTAATCTGTTTTGTTTCTTAAATTCCATAGGAGTGAAGTCATATAGTAATAGATATGTCTTTCTCTGACTGACTTATCTTCCTCAGCATAATACTCTCTAGTTCCATTCACATCATTGCAAATGGCTAGATTTCATTCTTTTAGATGGCTGAGTAATATTCTATTATATATAGCTGTAAAAATATATGTATATTATATGTATATACACAGATACACCACATCTTCTTTCTCCATCTGTTAGACATCTGCCTTCTTTCCATACTTTGGCTATTGTGGACATTGCTGCTATAAACATTGGGGTGCAGGTCTTCTTTGAATCACTGTATCCTTTGGATAAATATTTAGTAGTACAATGACTGGGTCATAGGGTAGTTCTGTTTTTAACTTTTTGAGGAACTTCCATACTGTTTGCAGAGTTGCTACACCAGTTTGCATTCCCACCAACATTATAAAAGGGTTTTCCTTTCTATGCATCCTCTCCAAGTTTTATTGTTTCCTGAGTTGTTATTTTTAGCCATTCTGACAGGTGTGAGGTGATATCTCATTGTAGTTTTGATTTGTATTTCCCTCATGAGTGATATTGAGCATATTTTCATGTGTTTTAATATGTCTGTTACCCATCTCTATGCTTCCTTTATAGAAATGTCTGTTCATGTCTTTATGTTAATTTTTTTTCTTTATGTTAATTTTTTAAGGGCAGAAATGTGTACCTTCTTCCAAGGTAAATTTTACTTTTCTTTTTGCAACCTTTATAGTTTATAGTATTTAAATGCCAATGATAAATGTATAAATGCCAATGATTTTAATTTGCGTTTACTTATCTTTTGTTTCCTATTGTATATTTTTATTTGAGGCAAAACTGAGAGCAAAATTTCTTAGCCTAAAAAGTTATTTTATATCATAGAATTTAAAGAGATAAGTATAATATTCTAATTAGTTTTATTAATTCTGGCATAGAAAATTACCAAGACCTCTGTCTGCAATTAGATATTTTTAAACAAATTTATAGCAGTGGAAACGTTCAGGGAATGGGACATGACATTCACAGACACACTTTTCCAAATACAATTTGTTTATTTCCACTAACTAGTTTATGACTCAAAACTGAGAAATCAATGAAATAGATGATGGCAATAAGAATTAAACTGTTATTCAAAGAGTCTCCATACTTTCTAAAGGCTTCAAAAGCCAGGAATTGTTAACTGGTCTTCATGCTCTTTTTCTGAGGGGCTTAAAATCTACTAGTCAAAGAGAGATACATTCACAAATTTGTGTAAATGGAGAAGTACCAGAAAAGAAATGAGGGCATAAAGCATTCAGGTGTTTTAGGGAACAGTTAGCACTTCAGTGTGACTGGGGCACAAGGTGAAGAGGAGAGCAGGGAAAGAGACGAGGGTAGAGACTGACAAGTATTCATCATAGAATGCCTTGAGCTGCCATATAACAGCACCTGGACTTGATCTTAAGAATAAGGAACCCATTAAAGAGTTTTAAGGGGAGAGGAGATAACACTGTTGATCTTATTTTTTTTTTAAAGCTAATTCTTGTCTATGGTATTCTAAATTGTTAAACTGCATGTACAGTATGTCAATGTTATAAACAAACCTATAGGTATTTGTATGTGATTTATATGCATAGGAAAAAGAACACATTCAAAACAACCTCAGCAATTTCTACCATGGAGTGGTTTTGGGGTGATAAGACAGGAGTTTTAACTTTATAAATATACTATTTGAATTTTTCCAATGAGCATCTACTTACTTTTTTAAATTAAAAAGAAGGCTCAATGTGGCAACGTGTTGATGTGCAAGACCAGAACTGAAGAAACCAATTAAGAGGCTGTTGCAATTTAATTGTCCAAATGATAGACAATGAGAGTCTAAACAGAATCAGTGGCATCAGGCACAGAGAGGAGGAGGTGGATTTGAACTATTTTAAGGATGTAGACTAAAGAATGTGGTGATGTTAGCTCTGGAATGAATGAACAAGAGGAGATTAAAATGACTTCCTGGTTGCTAACGTGACTCAGTCACCAGCACAGGATATAAAGGGTGAATAACAAAATCTGTGGTAACATACATTCAGGTTTGGTAATGTTTGAGACATCCGTGTGTCCAGGCAATACTGATATCATTACATCATTGATTTATATACCCAAATCAATAGCCAAAAGCAAGGCTTGTTAGTGGCAGAGCTAAATGTAGAATCAAGCATGCTAATCCCATCAGGTAGTGTACCGGCAGGAATCAGAATGAGTACATGGTTCATGTGGCAAGAATTAATGACAAGGATGTGATGTTAAAACAAACCAAGGGAATGAGGCACCTAGAAACCAGCAACAATGGGGAGCTGCTACAGCTTGCAATGTCAAAGGAACAAGGGGAAGAAAGAAAGTACTAGAGACTGAGAATGGAAACCGTAGAGGAGGGACATCAGTTGGAAATTTGAGTAGTGGAGGGATGCAGTGACTGACCAGCTTAGCCCAAAGCAGAAATGAAGCACGGAAGAAATTTTCTGGCCTACCTCTCCTCCATTGTCCTGACTCTTATTGGCCAAACCCATGCAGAAGGAAGCCAGAGCTCAAGGGAATTCTGGATAATGCAAGTTCACAGAAACTAGCCTCCAGGGACATAGAGGTAAGTATAGGAATACAGAGAACAAATCTGTAAAAGAACCATCATCATCACACTGGCTGCTGTTCAAAGATCTCCTCTGGGGAGTTTACAATGACCTGGAGGAGGAAGAACAAAATGGCACATGTGAAATAATTATGAAGAAGCTGTCCTGGACTTGAGATCATTGAGATGTGAGTTCCAATCCCTATTCTGCCACTTACCGGCTCTGTGACTAGACAATTTGTAATATTTCTCTAAGCTTTCACCTATAAAATGAAGATAAAAATACTGAGTTTAGAGAGTTATCATGACAATTTGATATTTTATGTAAACGTTTAACCCAGTGTTTGTTGTAAGTTAAGAACTTTGTGAATGTTAAGAGGAAAGAGGGATGATGACAACGAATGGCAATCCTAAAAAGATTAGTATGAGCTGGAATAGACAAGGGTTTGCCTGGTACAGCTGAATGATAGGCAAGATACAAGGAAGTGCATGGGGAATACAAGCATGCTTGATTGAGGACATGGAGTTGTGAACAGCCTGGTGTATGGATGACTATGATAGAATTGATGGAGTTGAAAGGCTTACTTAATCTCATGCCATCTGTGAGTGCCAGCAGCCCAGGACAGGGACACATCCCATACTTTTATCACCCCAATCTTCTCCTGTCAGCTAACCTTGTGGCCATCAGCTCTCACTTCTCTGCTAAATGATTATTTTTGAATGCCTTAGGACACTTTTCCCTTGAGGGGCTAAATACAATTCTGCAAGTGGTAAGTGATGTTAAAAGAACAAATCTGAAGAATATACATTCTCCTGACTCGAGTCAGAGCAGAGAATACAGCTCAAAGAGGCTGAACCAAGACCTAGTTTTCACAAAGTGTTCCTTGGCAAAAATTGGCTTCTGGTACTCTCCAAATGCCTTTGGTTTCCAACAGCAAAATTCTAATCTGCTCCTTATATTCTAATGTCTCTTAATACCTGCCTCATCTTATGTCCTAGTTGTTATAAGTATGTTGGTAACACCCCTAACACACTATGAGGTCATTAAAAGAAATCATTTCCCTCTTATATATTGCAGCAATGGTCCCCCCAAGTACAAACTTGTACCAGAATCACCTGGGGTACTTGTTAAAATAGACTCAAAGGCAAGGTGCTTTAATTCCATCAGTCTAGGATGAGACCCGGAGGTCTAATTTCTTTTTTAAGTTTTCCAAGGAATTCAGATATGCATTCATTTTGAGGAACATCTGGTATTCAGCTACTAGGACATTATCTCCAACACCTACACCCAATGGCTAGTAGAGAGAGGAGGAAAAAGAAGTGGCTCAATTAGAAGAATCTTCTTATATCCCACGCCAAGACATTTTATTCTGAAAGCAGAGAAATGGGGAAAATGTTTTAAAAAGAAAGGGACACAGGTTTTACACAAACCATTCTGGCCACCACAGAAAGGTGATGCTCTAGAACTAAAGAAAATTTCTGAGGCTGAGCAGTAATTCTGGCAAACTGTGAGGTAGGTTTGAATTGGGGGCAGTGGAAGTGGAGAGAAGGGAAGAGAGGTGAACATCTCAGTAATGAAAAACAAGAATTAATGATCAAGTAGATGTGGGGAGGAAAGGCAGACAGAAGTGACCACCCCTGTGTTTCTGACTTGAGCGTATGGGTAGAAAGAGATCAGAGGGGAATTATAGAAAGTATAACAGATCTGGAGTTGGGGAAATTGTCTATAGGAAGGTCGTTAGCCAAATGATTGAGTTGACTTTCATGATCCAATATGATGCCCATGTTCTACATCAAAATATATTAATCTCAGAAGAACCATTTAGGGCCCAGGTTTAAATGTGGGAATTTAAAGATATTTAGAGGTTTTAAGGTGTTAGATGAAGCCACGTATGTATCACAATACTCCAGGGAGTGTTTGCTGATTGAAAGAAGGTGTATTGAGGAAGGAATACATCTGTGAAATAGGTTGAAAATAAACGGCCACCAAAAGGAGATTGGGAAACCAAATGAGTTAAAGGAAAACCAATGCAAAGAAAAGGCTGTAAAGTCATAGGTAATGAGCTCCCCATAATAGGAGTTATTCATGCATAAGACACATGGCATAATCGGTTAGTAGTTGCATCAGGAACAGAGCTGAATCCAGAGCAGAGAGAATAATATCAATACAGAGATATCAGAGAAAAAAAAATCAAATGGATCTATTTTTCACCACTTACTATTTAAATGATCTAGATGGATTAAATGATCTCTTGAAGCCTCATTTTTTTAAAATTTGTGCTATAAGTATCCATTTCACAGAACTGTAATAAAGATGGAAATAATATTAAAGGGATTCTTTAAATGTACATTCCCTCTCCTACGTTTAATCCATATATAAAAATTTCAAGAAAGTATGACAAAATGTCTTCTTTCATTAGGTGCATGTCCAAGCTTTCCCATTTTACCACTCAACTTTAAATTCTGTTGTCATTTTTTTTTTCCTATAAATAATGGGTATATTTTCACATGCTGCAGAAGAGGTTGCCCTTTTGGGAGAGGATCAGACAATACCTCCAAATCTAATGTTGTTAATACTGCATTCTAGAAGATAGGAGGGCACTGAAATTAAGCTTCTTCCCAGCAGCTTGTGAAAGTCATTCTTTTTATCCTCTTGAATTTTGGGACCGTTGCCCATCTCTTTTTCTGGCATCTATCCTGTTCTCTTGATTTCTGAAAGACTATCAGTAGGTCATACACAAACCATCATAATTTTTAAAGCAGAGAATGTCTTTTCCTCCTAGGTAAAACAACAAGCTTGAATTTTCTTTTACCTAAATGCCAACAAAGGAAAGAGGCCATTTAATTATTTGTCTTTTAAAACATGTTTTTCATTGCATTTGCAAAGGTTTACAAGGAATACATCTAGTGCTTAATTGCTTGTAGCTAGGGAATACAATTATTCTTCTGGAGTCTACCAAATATTTATTGTGATTGCCTCCGCCTAGGTTTCAGGCTCATACCACAAAGATTGAAACTAATTGAGCCCAAACCCCAAAGCTATTAAATGATGGCAGATTTGTGTTGAAAAACAGGAGTAATGTCAGGCATTTGACATGGGGGGCTGGGAGGCAGGGGAGTGGTGTTAATGTATTTTTCTGTGCTGCTAGAAAAAAACTGATTGACAGAACTCATTCTTTGCCACATAATTATGTACTTCTTTGTTGACCCATCTGGTCCCCTTAGCAGTGTGCTAATACCATCATAAAGCAATCAGATTAAATTGGTCTTCTGGTGATCAATGGTTAATATGGTTTCATACAAATTATTCTTAGACTGGGAAGCCTTTCCTATTAAAAATTATAAACAGAGCTCTGCATATTGACAGGGCTTTTCTCAATATTTGGGTATGCGGACTAAAAATCATAAGGTCTTACAGCATCTTTTTGACAGCAGTTTTTACAGACTACTATTTAAACTCAAAGGCTCCTGGGTAACCCCTTGCTTATACCTAACATCCCTTACAGATACATCCATCCTTAGCTGTTTTTCACTGCCACCTCATCTCTACTTAAAACCACAGCAGTTCATACTATTAGAATAAAAATCTTACTAAGAGTAAATAAATTAAGGAATGATGACAGAAGTACATCATAATAGTTGTTAAAGGGAAGAGAAGGGAAAAGTAGAGCAAATTTCAAAGTTCCAGAAGTCAGAAAAAGGGCCCGGATTTACAAAAGGGATAGCACTTACTCATGGGAACTTCAGCTATTCTCTCTCCTAGATAGCTCTTGATTTCCATGCTCAATCCCTAAGTCAGAATCTCATTTTCCATCTTACCCAGCATCCAGTCCATACTGACTCCTCTTCCTAAGGTACAGAATTAATCTCGTCACTCCTCTACCTCAGTTTCTTTGGTGACATCCCATGACTTATAACAAAGTCCCAATTTCCAAGAAATATATTCAAGCTCTTCATATTCTTCTCCCTGCCTATAAAGTGTGACTTACCTATTAGTGTAACTCTCATACACTCAAAACCCTAGCCACCCTAAAACATGCCTGGTCCTAGAGGATGACAGGCTATTTCATCTCTCTGCCTCTTCACCATGAAATTTTTTGTCTCTAATTCTCTTCTCCACAATTTTTCATTGCTGTTGTTAAATCTGTTCAATAATGGCCTTGGAAAACAGTTTGACAAATCAAGTGGAGTTAATCATAGACATACTCTATGGCCCAACCATTTCATTCTCAGATATATATCAAGAAAAATCTATATACGTGTGCATTAAAAAGCATGTAAAAGAAGTTTTCTTAGCATAGCTATTTGTAAGAAACAAATGCAAGTGGAAGCAAACTTACCATCAACATTCAGGTACCTAAGGGCAGTATATACATCAAATGGAACAGCACAAAATAATCAAAATTAATGAAAAGCTATAATATGCAACAACCCTTAGAAACAAAATATTAAAACAAAAGAGCCCAACATGGAAGATTACATGCTGCATGACTATACTTTTATATAAAGTTCAGGTATGGATGAAACTAGCGTGTGCTGTTAAATGTCACAATGGTTACTTTTGGGGAGGAAGGAGAGACCGTGACTGGGAGGAGGCATGATGACTTCAGGGTGCTCAAAAGGCACTTCAAAACAGCTCCTCTACCTGTATACTTAAGGTTCATGCACGTTCCTGTCTGTGTGTTATACAGAGTGAAGTTTTTTTTTTAATTCCTGTTTTTCAAAGTCAAGATCAATTATTACCTTTTCCTTAAAGTCTCAGCTGATCGCTCTCATTCAGAATTATTTTTTCTCTGAGTTCCTTATGGACCTAATTTTTCTCTCTCAAGGCATTTAATTAACATGCCTTGAATTTCAGGCATGATGACTACGTATGACATGGGTTAGGTAATTAAAAAGAAAGACTCTTTTTTAAAAAGCAAAGAAATAGAGAAAATTGGAAAGCTGTGATGACTAAATCTGGGTTTTGGTGGACCCTTCAAACTAACAATAGTAACATCCTGTCTAGGTCCATCTGCTGAAGTCAAAAATTCCTCCTTCTCACACTTGCCCCTTCTCCAGCTATAGGACGGTGTTTCTTGTTTTTGGTTTTTTTCTGGGTGCAACAGGATACAATGTGTTTTATGTTTCTAAATATTAGAAAGCAATGAGCAAAGAAGCCACCTAGCAAATGAAGCATGTCACACTGACCCAAAGTTGTGCCTCACAATACTTACAGGGACATGATTCATGAAAATCAGCTAAGTCATCTCCCAGAGCTCAGCAGTAACGTTCAGCCCTCAAATTCGAGTTTTCCAGGAGCATGAAGTGAAGCTGTCAGCTTCATCTATACTTAGCAAACCTAGACCTGTAGACTTTCTATTGCTCGAACCCTCACAACCAGCCATGCTTCTGCAGGACAATCCATTTCATTGCTTTCTGTAATCCCAGGTGGCCAAGATGTCAGCTTCCCAAGGGCATTTGTAAATTGCCTTGAAGCCAGTTAGTCCTGACCCTCTTCCCCAGAGAAAAGAATCTGAGGAAGAAAAACTGAGTTTTTCATAAAGTCACAGAGCAATCCTAGATGGCTACATCACTTAACTCTCTATGCTCACGAGTGTGTTTCCCCTCTACTGTACCCCCCACCCCCCACCCCGCCCCCACACTCATGTATTATGAGCTTACTAAGGACAAACTGTGTCATTCCCCAAAGCACTTTGCGCATTGTAGATAGTTGTTTCTTGACCACCTGGATGAAATATGGAAGAGCGTGGAAGTCATTTTCATTCCCCTGGCTCAGTTTTTCAAAGTATATGGAATGGACCATTATTCATCTGAGCCAGAGAGACGTTCTCAGCTTTTAAACGCCCAACTGCAATTTTTCTCTTTACTCAATTCCTATTTTAAATGAAGGAAGGAAGAAAAGGGAGGGAGGAGACTTCAAAGTTGCATTTAGACATACTCCCCAAAGCCTGGAAGCATGTATCGAGCAGTGGAAATATGACCTTCACAATATTTAATCAACACAGAAGAAATATTCATTCAGGCTTTCAACAATACTGTCTGGTCTGTTTCTTGCTTGATGCCACAAACTCCTGACAACTACCACCTACTTCTTTTTAACAAATGTAAAGGCTATCTTGATGTTTCTTCTTTTGACTCTTTTCCATATAAAATGCTATAGTTTAGATTCCCACTGGTAAGACTAGACTAGTTGTTTTGTTTCATATGTTTTTTGTTTTGCTTATTTCAGTCTAATTTTTTGATAGAGCTCCTAGATGAAATGTTTAAGTTTCTAGGCTACTAAATCTTATTCATTTATTCACTGGAGACTTGGCTATCCCAACCCTCCTTTATTATTTTTATTGTTGCTGCTGAGGCAAGTGTGTATGTCTGTTATTTCTTTTTTTTAAAGATTTTATTTATTTGCTCATGAAAGACACAGAGAGAGAAAGGCAGAGATGTAGGCAGAGGGAGAAGCAGGCTCCAGGCAGGGAGCTGGATGTGGGACTCGATCCTGAGACTGAGGATCACACCCTGAGGCAGGGGCAGGTGCTCAACCACTGAGCTACCCAGGCATCCCTGTTATTTCTAAACAGACATGGATCTGGTCTTCCCTTAGGCAGTAAAAGGCGTTGGGCTTTGTGCTTAGGCTAGCTGCTCTAACCAAACAACTAAACCCCAATTTTCAAAGACTCAGGGCTACAAATGTTTATATTTCATGTATATACCATTTCCCAGGGCCTGAGAGACCTGTCCATCCCATCAGTGGAAGCAGAAAGAGAACAGAGAAGGCATGATGCCTTCATTCAAAACAAAAGCAGGCCCAGAAATTACAGGCCCAGAAAAACACTTTTTGCAAATTATCATATGTTAGGTGTAGTACCAGGCCCTGGGAATACAAAGATGTGGTCCTTGCCCTCAAGGATCCCAGGTTTGGTCCTAAATCGAGAGATTGGATCGGTAAAGCAATATATCTGAACATCTGTGGAAGACACATATTAATTATTAAATGGATATCTAAATACAAATTATTAAAGTTCTTAAGGGAAGAAATATTCAGATTATGGAAGGAAAACAGAAGGATCAAGGAGAGGTTGGAGGAGACACTGATGAAGCAATTCTTCAAAGAAGGACCAATCTTCTACTTGACTAGTCTTCAATATTTTGTTCACTTTTCCTCAAAAATAATTTTGAATTACTATGTACCCAGTCCCATTTTAAGTTGATACCTGAAGTTTTTCATTTTAAGTTGGCATGAACAGGTTTTAATATAATTTTTTTTTTTTTTAGCCACAAACTCACATTTACTGAACTTCTGCCTTAGAATTCCAGGTTGTTTTATGCTTGAAATCCTCTTAAATTTCTCATTCTATAATATTGCTCTGCAAAAACATTTACCTAAAGTCAAATTCAACTTTTGAAGTATTTTAAGACTTTAGTTGTTAATGGTTGTTTTATGGATGGTGATACTATCAGCATATAATTGGTAAAGGAAGAGAACAGAACAGCAGTTGCCAAGGGTCAGACTGTGAGGGAATGTTATACTACAAAAGGAAAGCAAGGAGAGAATTTTGAGGGATGAGTAATATTTGAATATCTTCAGTTGGTGGCATTTACACAAGCCTTTGTATTTATCAAAATTCATAGAACTCAGTAACAAAAAGTCAACTTTAAAAATAAGTGTATACAAATTTAAAAAAAGAAATAAAATTGACGTTTGACATTTTTTTTCTTTGCAGCTCCTCTCTTTTTCCCTTCTGAAACTCCAAAGCTTTCATTTTAGCCAAGTATAAATTTTTCTCTGAAGTTATCTTTCCTTGATATTATCTGTATCTCAAATCCCAGCTACCATCTTATTTAGACTGAAAATTTTGAAAGGCATTATACTTTTCATTATACTTTTGATACTGTCCAATTGAGAAGTTTACTTTCCTCCTATTTCATATATTAGCATTTGCAAAGGCTAAATAGTATCAGTGGCAAAGTATCATGCCATAAAGAGAAAAAAAAGTATCCAAGTATGCATAGACTTTATCTTTATTGAGGACTTTCCAGCAAATTTCTCTTTTAAATCCCAAGCATTAAGGACCCCAGATATTTGATATAAGTCTATCTGACTTCTATTGCAAAATTTTTCTTTCCTTTTCCTTTTATATACTTCAGGCTTCAGACAGTTTGTAAACAAATAAGGACTCTGGCTTGTTGTGAAGAGGCAGGAACAAATACTGCAGTAAAATAATCTAATATTGTATAACAGCATAATGGCTCAACTACTTCACCACCAGAGAGCCCATACCAGCATCCACATCAGTCAGCTGTCACCCCATAACCAAAATACTATCCTGAAGATGGCAGCGTAGGAGTATCCTGAACTCATCTCCTCCCACAGACACACCAAATCTATAGCTACATATGGATCATTTCCCTTTGAAAAAGATCTGAAAACTACATCAACTGCTTCTCTACAACAACAACAAAAAAGCAAAAAGACCACATTGAGACCAGTAGGAGAGACAGAGATGGGGTTACTAAAAACCCCAATCCCGATTGAATAACATACAATAAGGAGGAATTTCAACAGTCTGGCATTTCTCTTGGAAGAGCAAGGTGTTAGCATTCCATATCAAGCACCCCAACCCCTGGGATCTGCACGACAAAGATGAGCCCCTAACACATCTAGCTTAGAAAATCAACAGGGCTGATTGTTCAGAGGTCTCAAAGTGCCGAAGGAAACTGAAATTCCCTTCCTGAAGGGCTTGCATACAATCTCACTTGCCCCTAACCCTGATGAAAAAACAGCAGTTTAAAAAGCACTTACTATATGTAAAAGAAATGCATTTGCTAACTAAAAGCATCTACTGGAGAAACAGGGTACAGTTGAAATTATCCCCAGAGATGAAGCCAATGGTATGTGCACAGATAAGCTTGGACATGGCACTTCCTGCAACCTTGATAAAACAGGAGGGGCAGGCATTTACACCACTATCCTGCTGCTTGCTGAAGCCAGAGAGTATGTGTAGTTGCAGCACTCTCCCACTTCCTCACTGGGGCAGGCAAGTATGAACCATCATGGCATTCTCTTGCTCCCTAAAGTCAACAAGCAGGGGAAGTTGTAACATCCCCTGCTCCCTGGCTAGGGCTGGTGAATGGAAGCACTCATGGCATTCATCCACTCCCAGCCTAAAGCAGGTGCATGCACAGAGATAAGGAACTCTTTCACTGTATTCCTAAAGGGCACCATCAAAACAAGACATTTTCCCACTTCTGTTCTGAAGCCAGTGAGTGAGCCCTGTCACTCTACCTCTATTTTGCTAAAGCTAAAAGGCATTCACACTCCACAAAGGATATCTTTGATTGTCTGGCTCTGGTGGCCAATGGGGCTGGTGTTCCTCAGCTCCTCAGAAAGTAACAATGGGAAAGACTATTCTTGGCAGGCCACAATACCCAGGGCACTACACAGACAGCAGACTGAAATACAACCCCAGGTTCCTGTGAAAAGGCCTACTTACTTAGCCTGGAACTTCAACCTGAGAGACAGACTTCAGGTTCCCCACACATCTAGAGGCTAACAAAGTGTCCCCCGCCCCCATGGGAAGATAATCAGGGAGAAACAATCTTTGCATACCCTTCTAGCATTGCTACAATATGGTGAGAGAGGAGACTTTACAGAAAGGAGTTTCTACACTTATTTCTACATTTCTCCAATTTTTACAATTGTTGCCTGGGATACATATCCAGATCTCCTGGAAGCCAGCTGTGTTTACAATTCTGGGCCCATAGGATGGTATATATATTTGCATACTTTAAAAGCTGCTGCTTCGGTTAGGCTTTCAATCAGCCTGAAACTAGAGGCTAAGTAAGATTCCTCCCCTTGGAATGGTCACTTAGGACAGGTCTCAGCACACCCTCAACAACAAGGATGTATCAAAAATAAATCAAGAGGTTTAGACAATCACAAAGGTTTGAGAAACAACCAAGAATTAGGGCAGGCTGAATAAAAAGTTTCATCATCTAAATGAGGCCACTCCTTCAAGACAGAGGTAGCTGCTTTATCTTATACATAGAAACAACAGAATCAAGCAAAATGGGGAAAGAGATATATGTTCCAAATGAAAGAACCAAAGAAAACCTCAAAAAGACCTTAATGATACAAAGGTATATAATCTGCTTGATAAAGAATTCAAATTAATGGTCATAAAAATGTTCGTTGATCTTGGGAGAAGAATGAACACATTGAGAACTTCAGCAAAAAAAGAAAATTCAAGGAAGTACCAAAGAGACATCATAGAACTGTAGAACACAATAAATGAACTGAAAATACACAAGAAAGGATCAAAAGCAGATTGGATGAAGTTGCAAAATCAGTAAGCTGGAAGACAACGCAACAGAACTCACCTAGACAGAGCAGAAGAAAGGAAAAAAGAATTTTTTTTAAAAAATGAAGGCAATGGAAGGGACCTACAGGACAACATCAAGCAGATTAATTGTGTTATAAAAGCCCCAAAAGGAGAAGAGAAAGGAGCAGAAAAGCTGTTTAAAGAAATAATGGCTAAAATCTTTCCTAGCCTAGGAAGGAAACAGACATGCAGACTCAGGAAGCCCAGAGAGCTCCAAAATAGATGAACCCAAAGAGAAACACACCAACCACATTATAATTAAAATACCCAAAGTTAAAGAGACAATTGCAAAAGCAGGAGATAAACAAATTTCTATAGATAAGGAAAACCCCATAAAACTATCAGCAGACTTTTCAGCAGAAACTTGGCAGGCTAGAAGAGAGTGGCAGGACATATTCAAAGTGCTGAAAGGAAAAACTTGAAACAAAAAATAGCAAGGTTATCATTCAGAATTGAAGGAGAGATAAAGAATTTTCCAGATAAGCAAAAGCTAAAGAAGTCTATCACTTCTAAACTAGCTTTATAACAAATGTTATAGGACTTCTTTAAGCCAGAAAGTAATGGAACTAATTAATAACAAAAAAACATACAATAGTAAAAAATTTCATTAGAAAGATAAACATAGTAAAGGCAATAGATTAATCATTTATAAAGATACTATTAAGATTAACTAAAACCGCAATAATTAGTTAAGGGATACATAAAATGAAGAGATGTAAAATGTGACATCAAAAACATAAAGCATGGGGCAAGGAGCAAAAATGGTTTTCGAATGTGTTCAAATTTAAATTGCTATCTACTTAAAATAGACTGTTATACATAGGATGACATATGAACCTTGCCTAGTAGCCACAAAGCAAAAAATATATAAATGAATAAATAAATAAACACACAAAAGAAAATGAGAAAAGAATCTAATTACGTAACATTAAAAAAAGTCATCAAACCACAATGCAGGAGAGAAAGAAAAAGAAAGGAACAGAGAGGAGGTATGAATATAGCCAGTAAGGAATTAACACAATAATTACTTTAAATATAAATAGGTTATATTCTCCAATCAAAACAACAGAGTGGCTGAATAGATAAAAAGACACATCTATATAATACCTATAAAAGGGGATGCCTCTTGAGCATCTTTGGCTCAGGGTATGACCCCAGGGTCCTGAGATCCAGTCCTGCATCAAGCTCCCTGCAGGGAGCCTGCTTCTCCCTTTGTCTGTATCTCTGCCTCTCTCTGTGTGTCTCTCACGAATAAATAAATAAAATATTTTTTAAAATACCTTCAAGAGACTTATTTTAGGACATATGCAGACTAAAAGCAAAGGGATGGAATAAGATATTCCATGAAAAAGGAAACAAAAGAAAGCTAGTATGGTCATATACAGGTTTGACAACATGGACTTTAAAACAGGTTCAAAAAAAAAAGGACAAAGAGGAGCACTACATAATGATAAAAGGGTCAATCTATCAAGAAGCTATAATGTCTATAAACATATACCCATCCCACATAGGAGCACCAAAATATATAAAGCAAATACTAACACACTTAAGAGAGAAATTGACAGCAATACAATAATGGTAGAGGACTTAACACCTCACTTACATCAATGGATGGATTGTTCAGACAGAAAATCAATAAGGAAACACCTTAAAGAAACTAAAAAAAGAAGGATGAAGTCCAAAGAGTACTAAAGATCAGGGTGAAAATAGAGACTACAAAGACAACAGAAAAGATCAATGAGGCTAAGAGCCTGGTTCCTTTTTTTTTTTTTTTTTTTTTTAGATTTTATTTATTTTGCTTCCTTATTTATGAGAGACACAGAGACACACACAGAGAGAGGCAGAGAAATAGGCAAAGGGAGAAGTGGGCTCCATGCAGGGAGCCCAATGAGGGACTTGACTCCGGGTCTCCAGGATTACATCCTGAGCTGAAGGCAGATGCCCAACCGCCAAGCCACCCAGGCATCCTGAGGCTGGTTCTTTGAATGAATAAACAAAATTGGCAAACCTTTATCTAGACTCACCAAGCAAATAAAAGTACTCAAAAGAAAAAAAAATCCAAGAGAAGTCATAACAACAAATACAAAAGATAAGAGACTACTATGAACAATGAAATACCAACAGGTTGGACAACTTAAAAGAAATGAATAAATTCCTAGAAACTTACAATCTTCTAAGACTGAGTCATAAAGAAATAGAAAATGTGAATAGACCAGTTATTAGTAATTGTAGTGAATCAGTAATCAATAACCTCTGAAAGGAAGTCTGGGACCAAACAGCTTCAATTATGCCAAACATTCAAAGATAATTTAAAAAATCTATCCTCCTCAAACTTCTACAAAAAACTGAAGGGTAGGGAATGCTTCTATCTCACTTTTCAAGGGAAATATTACCCTGACAATAATATCAGACGAGGATGTCCCAAGAAAATTATAGCTGAATAGTTCTGATATTCAAAATCCTCAACAAAATATTAAGAAACTGATTTGAGCAATATTTTATTAGGATCATAGACTATGACCAAGTGGATCTATCCCAGGGATTCAAGGATGGTTCAACAGCTACATATCAAGCAGCATGATATACCACAGTAACAGAATGAAAGATAAAAATATGATCATTTCAATAGATGCAAAAAGAAAGCATCTGACAAAATTCAATATTATTTTATGATGGAAATTCTCAAAGTATAGAGGAGATGTACCTCAACATAACAAAGGCTATATATGACAAACCCATAGCTCATGTCATACTCAATGGTAAATACCTGAAAGCCTCTCCTCTAAGTTCAGGAACAAGACAAGGACTCCCACTTTCACTGTTTCAATTCAACATAGTATTGGAAATCCTAGCCACAGCAATTAGACAAGAAATAGAAGGCACACAAATTGGAAAGGAAGACGTAAAACTGTACTATTTGTAGATACTAGTACAGAATTCATAAAAAAAAAACACTAAAAAAAAAACCCAGCTAGATCTAATAAAGTCAGTAAAGTTACAGGATACAAAATTAATATACAGTGGGTGGGGAAAGATCACTGGTGAGATCCCCGGAGGAGACTCACACGCTGGCCCCCACCCAGTCAGCCTAGCTCCCTGGTAATGAAGACGACACTCATCTTCAACAACCACAGGAAGCTGTGGCTCTCCATGTTCTGCTAACCTTACAATGAAGATAGACAACAACAAATCATCAGGGAGACATTCCATTTGGTATCTAAGGGGTAAAAATGTTTATAATTTACAAGGAGGAGGATTGTTAACTGGAAAATCTGACAACAAACTGGTTTACAAACATTATACACATGACGTTTTGTCTTCTGTGTGTATTCTTCAGAAAGCGAACTTGGCATTTTGGATCTACTTCAAGTATCTGTGGAAACATTAGACCAGTGTTTTGAAAATGTCTCTGAACTGGGTTTAATTTTCCATGTAGACAAGGTTCACAATATTCCTTAAAAAAAAAAAAAAAAGATGAGAGAGAGAGAGAGTGAAAGAGAGAGAGCAAGCAGGCGGAAGGGCAGAGGGAGAGAGAATCCTCAAGCAGACTCCCTGATGAGTTGTAAGCTCAACACAGAGCTCGATGCCAGGACCCCAAGATCATGACCTGAGCTGAAACTAAGAGTCAGATGCTTAGTCAACTGAGCCACTCCTGTGCCCCAAGGTCCATAGTACTCTTGGAGAAATGATGATGGGGGGATGGTAATGGAGACCAACATGAATGAGATTGTTACACAAACTGATGCACAAAATAAACTGGAGAAATCTGTGGCTGAATAAGACCGAGCTCTGGTCTGTGCTATATCATCTGTAAAGAATATGAATTTTCCTGAAATCCCAAGAAATATTAACATTGGTGACGTGAGTATAAAAGTGCCAAACCTGACCTCTTTTAAAATACAAAATTAAAAAGGCCACTCCCTGGTAAAATCTGAGGGAAAAGTCATCTAGATTTACTATGCAGTTGTTTACCAAAGATAGAGGATGAGAGTCTTAACTTTTGCTGTTGGGTTTAAGTCAGGGTACTATATAGACCTGTGTAAAATCAATGTGGATGTTCAATGCTGATTTTCTTGTTCAGTGATTTTGAAGAAATTGAGTAGTTCCAGTTTCCATATTTCTCTTTTCTGAACTGCATTCCTATGCCCACCTAAGGCATGCCTCTCTATATTGGCTACTACATTATTTCAAAAGTTTTTGAGACATTTCCTTAAATTCTGTACAATCCAAAATGTTAGTGTTTTCTATGGATCACAAGTGCAGCATTCCATAATTCTTTCTGCTGTTTGTCACAACTGTTATTTAAAGAACCAACTATGTATTGCATGAAAACTTTAAGGCCTTTTCTCTCAGTTTAAATAAACTCCAAGGTAACTGGACTTCTAAAGCACCTTTTAACTTGCCTGATACCTACTTTAGCAATAATTTTTATGGCCCTCTGAGTTAACAAAGAAAAGTATATTGTATCACTATTAAAAAAGTTAATATACAAGGGTGCCTGGGTGGCTCAGTCAGTTGAGCATCTGACTCTTGATCTCAGCTCAGGTCTTGATCTCAGGGTCTTAAGTGTAAGCTCCATACTGGGCATGGAACTTACTTAAAATAATAACAACAACAACAACAATAACAATAATAATAATAAACAAAAATCTGTTGCATTTCTATATATTAATAACCGTCCAGGAAGAGAAATTAAGAAAACAATCCCATTTACAATTGCATTTAAAGAATAAAACATCTAGGAATAAATTTAACCCAGGAGATGAAAAGTCTGCACATTGAAAACTTTAAGATATTAATAAAAGAAACTGAAGACAAAAATAGATACTTAAAGAATATTATTTAATCCATGAGTCTAGAATATATATACTATTCAAAGGAATAACAACAACAACAACAAAAAATCCCAATGCAATCCCTATCAAAATTCCAGTAGCATTTTTCAGAGAAAAATTCTAAAATTTATTTGAAACCACAAGGCTGTAAATAGCCAGAACGATCTTAAGAGCAAAGAGGATCATCACTCTAATTTCAAACTATACTACAAAGCTACAGTAATCAAAACAGTATGGTATCGGCACAAAAACAGAACACAGATGGGTACAAGAGAATAGAGAGCCTGGCAATAAACCCATGAATATATGGTTAATTAATTTATGACAAGGAAGCCAAGAATATATACAGGGAGAAAGGACGGCTTCTTCAATAAAGTGTTGGGAAAATTGCACAGCTATATTTAAAAGAATGAAATTGGATTAGTTTATAACTCAAGATGATTACAGGCTTGAATGTATGACATGAAACCATTAAACTAGAAGGAAACACAAGCTGTAAGCTCTTTGATCTTAGTGATTTTTCTTGGGTCTATCTCTAAAGGCAAGAAGAACAAAGCAAAAATAAACTGATGGGACTATAACAAGCTAAAACCATCAGGAACAACAATAAAGGCAACTTTCTGGATGGGAGACAGTATCTACAAATCATAAACCTATTAATATCCAAAATAAAAAACTCCTATAACCTAACAAAACAAAAAAAACTGATTAAAAAATGGATCTGAATATTTTTCCAAAGATATATGTGAAATCCTATCATTTGTCACATATAACAGAATGCTACTAAGCCATAAAAAAGAGTGAAATCCTATCATTTGTGACAACTTGGTTAGACCTTGAGGGTATCATGCTAAGTGGAATCAAGTCAGAAAAGACAAATGCCACATGATTTCACAAGTATGTGGAATCTAAAATACAAAACACCCCAAAGCAAAACCCAGATTAATAAATATATACAACAAACAGATTGTTGCCACAAGAGAGGGCAGTTGGGAGTGCAAAATGAGTGAAAAAGATCAAGAAGTACAAACCTCCAGTTACAAAATAAGTCATGGTGATGCAATGTACCATATGAGGAACATAGTTAATAATATTATATTAACTTTGGGGACTAGTGGTAACTAGACCGACTATGGTGATCTTTTTGCATCATATGTAAATGTGAAATCACTCCATTGTACACCTGAAGCTAACACTGTATGTCATGGTATAACTGACAATAAATGCAATTATTTGTTGTGTGTCAATAATAAGTAGGCCACTCTGCAGGATGATGAAAATAATTTTAAATTATTCTGTTTCTCCATTAAAAAAAAAACCCACTATCCAACTGATTTGTAAACATGCACTGCCTATTTCTCTTGGTGCAACACTTTTGACGGACTGTACGTCAGTGTGGTGGCCCGTGCTCAGCTCTAGTACACTTTCCCGCAGGATCATACGGAAGAACAAGAGCTGATGGGGCGGGATCCCGTTTACTGGAGTTCTAGTTCTCAGCTCTGCAGATCTTAACAGGAGGAATTAGCTACCAGCTATATGAAGTGATTTTATAGGGTCAGTAGAGCTTCCACCTAACTACCAAACAAGTCCAATTTACTCTTTGATACTTTCGAGTCAAACATTTTATTTTTTCTTTCTTTTTTTTAAATTTTTTAATTATTTTTTTGAGTCAAACATTTTAGAGCTGTATTCCTTCAGCTTAACTTTACCCCTCTCTTAAATTTGTGGCACTTGGTTGGAGATTGGGGTAAGTCTCTGCCGCAGTGTCATAGCCAGGAAAGGCATTTCCCAAGAGGGCACAGTACCTGAGAAGTAGTATAGGCATAATTACAAATCTAAATAGAAAGAACATGACTTGGAAATAAACTTGGCATATTCTATAGTTTATTGTTGACTCACCTTAAGGCACTGCCAAACCCTGATTAAGGAGAGATTAAATATTCTTCGAGCAGGTGCTATGATTATTAGTCCCCTCTAATGGGCTGCTCTATATTAAACCTTCAAGGAGTGCTTTCTCTGATCAACAATATGCCAATTATTTCCTCTCCTTGCCCTCTACTCTTCTCAGCAGGTTTCAATGCACCATTGGTTCCTACAAAATGACTCCGCTTTAAAAAATCCCCTAAGATTTTTTATCTCCTTAGACACTTAAAAAACTTAACAGTGAGTACCTATTTTCTGCATTCTTCCTCTCATACCAAGAGCAGGTTTGTATTCTCTCCTTTAACTTACCTTTTAGATAAGCTTCATCAATCTTGGCTGCATTTCTAATATGAACTTTAGAAGTACAGTATAATATTGGTTTGTCAACTACTGCCCTCCAGATCTATTACCCTGAACTATAAACCCCCAAATTCTTATTCCATAGGTTTACACACTTTGCTAAACATAATATAAATTCGGCAAAAACATTAAATCACGTTGAGGTTAAATTTGGCGTCAATGAAACTAATTTGGACAAACAAGATTCCTAACATATTAGTATCATATTGTGGGCAGCAAGGCATGCTAAGCCTTGATAGATGCAGGGTAGGTGTGAGGACAAGAAGCTAGAAATAAAATCAGTGGTAGGAAAGAACGCTGGCTGGGTTTAAAGTGGCCTTCCCCCTAGGAATAGAAGATAATTTATAGCATACTCCGAAAGGGTGGTGTTAGTTCCAAGCATCTCTAATGTTAATAAGGATCCCATCTGCTGGACACCAGGAGTCATCAGGCAAAGGCAATGCACAAAGTCAGGTGGGTGGCAGCCTCAGAGTTTGGGTGGTCCATTTAATTTGGAACAAGACCTCTTTCAGTGGCTGGAATTCGGGGAAACAGTATCCAGCTGCCAAATTACAGGGAATGTCAAGTACTAGGCATGTTGACAAGATCCTAGTCAGTTGGGCTGGAGTTCAAGGCAAGCCTCCAAATCCAGCAGGGGAACTGAATTATGAAGCAGAAATAGAGATGAAACCCATCAGAGAGACTGTCCCACACAGTTTCACACAGCAGGCTAAGACTAGATGGACAGGCAGCTGCTCAGCACAGGGAAGCCAAGCTTATGAGCGGAAGACTAACCCTATAGAGTTAGGCGAGGGCCTTTCAGATATCACTCGTGACTTCATCAAGATTGCTAAAGGAATTGGGAAGAATGGAGCTTCGGGGCTAAAGGCATGGCACAGTGCAGATGAACCGGGATATAGAAACCACTAGTAGATCCTTAGTTGGCAAGGGCTGCATTTTGTCTTTTCTGTAAAATTTAACTCTTGTTTTTAACAGAGTCACTTGGCATTCTGAATTAACCAGTTTTCTTGTCTACCCAATTAATTTTGAAACTGCCAGTTACTCTACTCCATCCCTGTTAGACTTAAACTAAATGAAAGGCTCAGTTGACCAGTTACTCAAATATGCTATGTTTTCACAAGTGTGTAAAGGAAATGAGTGGAAAAATCTGGATCAAAAACCCCGTTGTGAGAGGTGAGAATGACGAAATGGCAATATTTGACATTTGATGTGGTGCTATTTGAGGGGAATATCCCTCTGTTCCCAACCTGCCTTCTCAACTCAGTTGCCAGTATCTGCACTTCCACCCTCAGGAGGAACCCCTTTGGAGTTTTTTTCCTGGGATCTTATCCCAAAGGCTATCACTGAAATACGGGTTAATTTGCATGTTACTAAATTATCAGAGTTTTTCCTTCCAACATCAGGAAACTGGCACTAGGAACTGGGGTCTTAAGGAAGCAGTGTTGAAAGAAAACTAAAAGATGTAGACAAGTAATGATATGTCAGAGTTTACCGGGAAAACAGAAACTTCCCCCCATAAGTAATAATTAATGCTGAGTGAAATAAGTCAATCGGAGAAGGACAAACATTATATGGTCTCATTCATTTGGGGAATATAAATAATAGTGAAAGTGAATAAAGGGGAAAGGAGAAAAAATGAGTGGGAAATATCAGAAAGGGAGACAGAACATGAGAGACTCCTAACTCTGGGAAACGCACGAGGGGTGGTGGAAGGGGAGGAGGGCGGGGGGTGGGGGTGACTGGGTGGCGGGTACAGAGGGGGACACTTGACGGGATGAGCACTGGGTGTTATTCCATATGTTGGCAAATTGAACACCAATAAAAAATAAATTTATAAAAAAAGAGAGGCTGGAAGAGGACAAAGAGAGGCATAAGCCCTAAAAATCAACAGCTGCTCCACAATGTTCCTAAGTGACTCTGAAAGCAGGCATCACACCTGAGGGTTTGGTGGGAAATTTTAAAGGATGTTTAAAAAGCTGTGATACACCTTGACTCCTACTGATCCGGGCTTACGTGATACTCAAATTACATCCTCAAATTAAAATAACTAAGTGAGGAGTGCCTGGGGGATTCAGTTGGTTGAGTGTCCAACTCTTGATTTCAGTTCAGGTCAGGCCTGAGATCCAGGCCCACCTCGGTCTCTGTGCTCAGCGGGGAGTCTGATTGAGATGGTCTTTATCTCCCTCTGCCCCTCCCCACCCTCTCTAAAATAAATCAATCTTTAAAAAAAAAAATAAAGTGACATTCCAAAAGGTATAATTTTTACTTGTTCCCACTCCAAATATTTTCTTTCAAAGCCATCCCTGCTTCTGCACTCTGGCCTTAGGGGCAACCCTCACCTTTAAATAACTGGACTATAGTGACTGCCTCCTGACTGGCTGTCTTCTTCTCTCCAGTTCTGCTGGATTGAGCTGAAAAATGCATATTTCATTTTGTCATTCTTCTGACCCAGGGTCCTTTGATGGCTCCCAAGGCTCCCAATTGTGTACAGAAAAAAATCTTATCTTTTTTTTAAATTTTATTTTAGACTTTGAGAGCAAGAGAGCATGAGCCAAGGGTGGGGGAGGGGTGCAGAGAGAGAAAGGCAAAAGGAGACTCCCCACTGAGCAGGGCGCCTGACATGCGACTCAATCCCAGGACCTCAAATCAGGACCTGAGATCAAGGCAGATGCTTAACTGACGGAGCCACCCAGGTGCCCCTAAATCCTGAGTGTCCTAAACATATTTCATGAGGAAATTGTCCTCTGGTGCTTCTGATCCTTTTGGCCTCTTCTCTCATCATTAGGGGCCTCATACTTCACCCTGTAACATCAGCAAACTGTTTGTAGTTTCCTGTACACACCACGCCAAGTCTTGCACTCTTGAATCTACTAGAGCAACTAAACTCATAGAAAATTAAGTATCACAATATCCTGAAGATGGATGAAAGGCATGAAGAAGCGGGGGCCAACCTCCAGGCTCCAGTTGACATACTCACTTCCCTTCCTGCTTTGAAGTCAGTTTCACTGTAATGACTAAAAATGCAGAAGCCACAGATGTCTTGGCATTATCAAGCATTTACGGAGCACCCACGGGATACCAAGGTAAACATGCAAAATAACCACTCATTTATGAATTATATGGATTCAATTATATGAATTGACAAATTATATGTATCCAATTATATATTATAAATTTAAAAGATTACAAACAAATATTAAATATTTAAATGTATATAAATTTTAAATATTTATAAATATATAATTGAATTCTGCATTCGACATCTTTGAGTATCCTTAAACACTACATAAAATGAAAAACTACAAAAATTATTTCTGGATTAATAAGATGAATCTTTGTTACTACTCCAAAAGCCCCATTTAGTATAAGGAATCGTGGAGAGCTGTCTCCCGAGAACCACCCCAGAGTGATGATGCTCGAGTCCTAAGTCTGACCTTCATGTTTTCGGAGGAACTTAAGTGACCAGAGCAGATCTGTCCAGGTCTGGACTCATTTACTAAGCTTCTGAGACTGATGTATAAAATCAGGAGGGTATTTCTCTCATTAATAAGAAATATAACTGCAAAAACAACCATCAATTTTTAAATGCCACCCAACACATTCTTGCCCAGAATGCAAAGTATAATCAAGATCCTGGCTTATTAATTCATAATGAAAATCAAAACTGCTGAGACATCAAACCACCAAGTTCTCTGCCTCGTACATGTTTTCCCTATAGGCATAGAGGGAGCAAGTGAAGGAGTTTCTTAGGAAGAGTGAAATCAGATTGTTAACAGTGGCAGGATTTGAATGTTTGATAACATTGACCTAAGATAATGTTTTGATAGGACTAAGTCTATTCTCAAGACCCCAATATTGATTGGTCTGCCTAAGTTTGATGCTTGAATTCACTTCAAAACGGTTATCTTAAAAGTGCCATATATTTTTTTTAGATACGGTGATAAAGTCAATAATTCAATCAACTGTTGACAACCATTTTCTCTTAAAGCTAAGTCTTCATCTTTCTATTCCATTATTTATTAATTCCTAAACTGAATCCTCAGAATAATTTCATTTTTGCTATTTTTAAAAGGCAAATATTTTAAAAGCTCTTTAAAAACAGTAAAAATAAAAAAAATAAAAAAATTTTAAAATTTTTAAAAATTTAAAAAATTTAAAAAAAAACAGTAAAAAGATATCCTGTTTAAAAAATGATAAAAGGCCATCTAAAAAAATAAAAACATTCAGAAACAGGAGCACCTGGGTGGCTCAGTTGGTTATGAGTCTACCTTTGGCTCAGGTCAAGATTCCAGGGTCCTAGGATCAAGCCTCCTGTTGGGCTCCCCGCTCAGCAGGGAGTCCGCTTCTCCCTCTGCCCCTCCCCTTACTTGTGCACTTGCTCTCTTTCTCTAATAAAAAAGATCTTTTAGAAAAAGTAAATATTAAAAATATTCAGAAACAATGCATATAAAGATATTCATTCTCTCTAGGGTGAAAAGAAATGCAAATTTCAATTACATCAAGATATCTTGAGACTCATCAAGATGTCAACATATGTGTACATAAATACACATGAATTTTTTTTTTCCAGGATTGGTAGAAGGCTCCCTCTGGTAATTCTGAGGTCACTGGTGAATGGACTACTGGTTTGGAAACCATCCCTTATAAATTTTCCAATTTGTATCCTATTTACAGTTATCAGATTTTTAAAACTCCCAAGCTCTGATAGTGATAATGAAGAGCTGTATTAACAATCATACTCCTATAACCTCTGGGTTGCACCAAGTGACGAGGCTGCAACAAACTGAACCAGTACCTTATTTTTCTCCCTTTCGGTCCTGCTGAACTCTGTGCCAAAAGGCATAATAAACACAGCCTTTGCAGCCAGGAATAAACCCCATGTTGTTACACTGATATCCTGAGTGATGTTGATCTGGCCAGACTGTGCCAACCTTCTTAGCATCTTAATTAACCTGCTTCTTTTTTAATTATTTTTTTAATTGGAGTTCAATTTGCCAACATACAGCATAATACCCAGTGCTCATCCCGTCAAGGGCCCCCCTCAGTGCCCGTCACCCAGTCACCCCCCACCCCCTTCCACCACCCCTAGTTCGTTTCATAGAGTTAGGAGTCTCTCATGGTCTGTCTCCCTCTCTGATATTTCCCCATTCATCTTCTCTCCTTTCCCCTTTATTCTCTTTCACTATTATTTTATATTCCCCAAATGAATGAGACCATATAATGTTTAATTAACCTGCTTCTTAGGAAGCATTCTTCATGCAAAAGCAAGAACTGTAGGGAAATGGACTTCATTTATTAATTCTATCCTATATCACTGTTAAGTGATAGGATGTATATTTCCAAAATGCACACTGGCCAAAGGGCCAAAGCTCATGAATTGGGCCTTGCCTGCCCACTCTGATCTGCCCCTTCCTTTGTATCAAATATTCTCTGTACTTCTCAACTTGGCCTCTACGATTTTCATTATTCATTCAACCTTGAGAGAAAGCAATTTTGCAATGATATCAAGAAGTCTAAAATGATTTATATACTTGAGTAAGTAGCTCTATTTTTAAGTATTTATCATAAGGAGATAATCAGTATTTTTATGAGGGAAGGACAATTACTGCTACATTACTTATATAACCTCTGATTATGTAAATAGATATATAATGTTTATGTAAAAGGATATTTATTGCAAAATTATAATACTCCTGAGTTTGGAAACACCTTAAATATTCAACTACTGGTTAGCAGTTAAATAAAATCTCAACGGTTAGATGCTAGAAAACTGTGAAGACATTAAAATGTGTGTTTGATTTATAAGCTAGAAAGCAGAAATGTTTATAATAAAATTTTAGGCATTAAAGTTTCAATGCAATACAATTTAAATTTTGTTAAAAAAAAAGTTGTGTGTTTTATAAATGAGTTGAAGGGATATAACCAAAACCAAACAGTCCAGGAGGTAGAATTATGGCAATTTTTATTTTATCATTTTCTACAATTTCCCTTAATTAGCATGTAACTCTTGCCACTTAATTTACTTTAATTTTTATCTCAAAGTGGTAAACATCGTAATAAATGAAAAATGACTGTCCCTTGAATTAACCCACACTTACCCCAATCCTGCTGCCCAGGTGCAACCACTATGCATTCTTCAGGTTTTTTTTTTTAATCTTCTCATGGTTTTCCTCTATATTGCTAAACAATGCTCATACTGTTAATTTTAAATATTCTCTTTGCCTTACTGTAATAGTTTTCAGTTTAGATATCTTATACAATGTATCTCTCTTTGCTCTCCATTCTCCTAATACACTTGGACCATTTTCAGTTAACACTAAACGTTTGATATTCTAACTAAGTAAATTTTATTCTCTGAGAATCAAATAAGATATCAAGAATATATTCCCTTTCTTTTTTGATGTTTTCTTTCATAATTGCAAGTTCCTTATTTTCTATCTTCCTCTTCTTCCAATGTCTTCCGTACAACAATGTTCTTGGTTCTCTGGCTGGTAGTCTATCAGTCGCCACTCTGTCTTAGAGATGTCTTCTCCTAGAGTTGCTGTCCTTCTCCAGTCCGGGAGGTCGATTCCAGGTCTGCCCACCACTGTCCTCATTACATACTTTTCCTGAATCCCATGCCATCTTCTGGCTTGGACAGCTTTCTAATTTTGTTTGCGTACCTACTACCCTCCAAAGTAAGAATTTATAAGAGAAAGATTCTAAAATCTTGTGGTTTAAAATATCTTTATTATATCTTCACACTTAGCAGTTGGTCTTGGTTTGGGCTTAATATTTTTGACTTATTAGGTGCATAAAAATTTAGGATTATGTTTTCCTGTTGGATTCAGCACTGTATTATGAAATAGTAAATTCTTAAAATTGACCTTTACTTTCTATTAATACAAACATAGCTATGTTTTATTTCATCCTTAGTATTGACTTCGAGTTTTTTTTATTTAATGTTTGTCTTTTAAGCAACTTAAAGGTTTGTTTTGTTTGTTTCCTTTTATCCACCCGGATTATATTTTTCTCTTAGATGAATAGTCTATAAACATTTCATGAGATTACTGGCATATTTGGGTTTAAATTTATTATACACCTGATTTTTTAAATTTGACTCATCTGTTCTCTCTCCCTCTTGTTTTCTTTTACACTAACAAGCATTTTCATTATAATTTTCTTTCTATTTTCTTCTTAAACATTTTTTAGTGGTTATACTAATGACTATTACACATCGCCTTAAGTTATTGGAGCCTGCTAACACAGTAATTTCTAGTAAGAACTTGTAATAATGGTACACAGGCCACACTGTCAAAGTTATCACTAAACAGAGAATCCAAGATGCTAATACACTAACTCTATTTTGTTTTCCTTTATTTTAATTCTACACTATAATCTAGAAAATTAGAATTTTACATAATTACTCTTACCCAGTGCTTTCATTCTATTATGTTAACAAATCTTCCATGTGGAATTCTTTACTTTTTTATCAGAAGAACTTTTAATACTTCTTTTAATATGAATCTACTGACCAGGATTTCATTTTCGATAGCTGGAAAAATCTTTATTATACTTTTATTTTTAAAGGATATTTTGAGTGGATATTGAATTTTACACTGTCGGTCATTTTCGTTCAGCATTTTCAAAATTAAACATATCATCTATTTCTGTTGAGAATTTAGCTGTCAATTTTGTTATCAAAATTAACATTTTTCTCTGACTATTTTTAATATTTTATATTTCATTTTGGTTATCAGCAATTAGATAACATGTCTATGGGTTTTTTTGTTTGTTTGTCCTACTTGGGGTTCACAGAAAGGCTATTTTTCTTTATCATGATTTTGTCAAATAACATTTCTTCAAATCTTAGTTTTTCCCATTGTTTTTCCTTTACTTTGGGGAATCTAATTTTCTGTATATTTTCACCATGTCACTACATCTCACTTTTTATCTATAATTTCTATCCCTTTGTTCCCTCTAAAGACATTTTACTGACTTAACCTTCCTATTTCGTAATCTCTTAACTGTGCCAAATCTGCTGTTAAACCAATCTATTAGAATCTCTGTATCAGTTATTAATTCTCTTCTAGCATTTAGAATTTATTTTTTATAAACTATGTTGGGTGAAATCAAGATCTTTCCATCTATTTTAATTCTTTATAGTTAAAGACTATATCTGATAATTCTAATAGCTAAATCACTTGTAGGTCTGTTTTGACTGTATATGTCTTCTCATGGTTGTTTTTTGCTATGCCTGGTAATTATTGATTGAATCTTGTTTATATATGAAAGTTTATAGAGGTTCTGGATAAGTGACTTACTCTAGCTTCTAGCTGTAGTAAGAGTACAGATTATTTTTAATCTGATCTGGTATTGAGCTAAATTAAGGCCAACCTGTGTGTTGAAAGGTCAGTCTATTTCTGGATTGTCCCTACTCCAAACATATATCCCCATAGTAACATGAATAGTTTCCTAGGGTTCCTCATTTATGATGGGTTCTGAACTCCAATTTTTATCATCCAAGCACCATGAGAATGCTAAAAACTGCATACTACTTTGGGTTTTTTTTGCTCTCTGGCCATTTAGTCTCATGCTCTGCTAAGATAAGTGAATTCTATTTCCCACAGAGCAATGAATATGTAGTTAAGTGGAATCTTAAAAGCTAAAGATATTTGAGAAGGAGGTAGATCTTCTAAACGGTAGGGAGCAATAGGAGCGAAAGATACAGATACCAAAATGCAAATGGATGTTTCTGGGGGATGGTAATTAAGCAGCGTAATTAGAACAAAGAGTATGTCCTGAGGAATACTGGCAACAAAATTTTAGGAAGATGAATTGGCACCAGTCCGTACAGGTTTTGGAATCCAGAGTGGCACATTTGGACTCTACTTTGGATGTGGTGGAGAACCATGAGAGTTTTATAATAGGTAGATGAGATTGCGGAAGCAGGATCTTGGAAAGATTAGTTCGATGAACCTGAAAAACATGATATGCATTGAACACATTATGTTTTTAAAGGCAGGAGAAAAAAATATATTTTGGATGGGCAAATAAAAGTCAAATAGATAGTTTGGGAAATGCTACAGCAACCAGACTTACATAACATTTGGATGGGATAAGGAAATCACAAATTGCAAACAAAAACAATTTACACCTTAAGTTGAGAATGGTAATTATTTCCTACAGCTTCCCTAGAACAGTATCTATCAGAGAGTCTTAGGGTATAAGATAAAGACCTTCAAAGGTCTAGCTATGTTTCCCTCATACTCTCTGCTACTGTCAAGTATATAGGAATTTATGTGCAAGGAAGAGGATGCTAATGTTGATATTTGCTTACCCCCGTTTTTTTGGTTGGGGGGGGGTAGCCAACTGTTTATAAAACTCAGGTATTTCATATGAATCAACCCATAGTAAAAGGTTACAATATTATGTGCTCATTTGAAAATTAGCTCTTCTAAGCTTACAAAGTCTAGAGTGCTAGGAGCTATGTATTTCAACACTAGCACTTAGGGGTATCTGTCCAGAATGGGGGTGCCTGCTAACTACATTTTTTAACAGTCCCATGTATATGTGCTATCGGTAGGCTGAATGTAGGCAGGACATAGGGTAAGCTACAGGATACGGAGATTGAAGAGCTACTCTAGTCATAGCATGGCGCTGCTGACAATCATAGGGTGACCTGCAATCAAAATGTCTGCTTAGGGATCTTTTTGAGAAGAGAGGTGTTTTAATATCAAAATGGAGGCAAATCCTCTCCCTAACCCTCACTTTCCTCTTCTTGCTATCAAGACCCTCAAATCCATAAAAAGTCCTTTCTCAAAGATATTGGCCCAAGAACTGACTCTAGTAGTAGCTTCAATTCTATTATTTCACTGTATTTAAAGTTCTTGGAGTCTATCTAGTGATGTCAACCTCTTTCTGTGACCAACAAATGCGATGTGTGGCTTGCTCTCTGTAAGCCAAAGATCACACTTGGGGCCTGCTGTATCTTCCGCCTCCTCCTTGATGAGCTCTTCCCTTCCAGCTAGTTCTGTCATTCTCTCTCTCTACTGCCTGGAAATGGTGAAGAGGGTTGCTCCACCTCTCGCTATTGGAGCATTAGAGCTCATATTTTGCCAATATAGTACTTTGGGATGCAAGATGCCTTGTTATGCACATCCAAGCTATTACTACTAATTGTTCAATTAATTTGCTATTGTACATGGATAAAAATAATGGGTTTGCCTTCTTTGTCAAAATGCCCCCTTAAGCCCAATTACATTGCAATATCTGTGCAAAAGCAGTCCACATGCATCCTCAGGTAATTGTCACTGGAGAAGGCTCCATATGCTAATGAATTCTCTTTATCACTGAGAGACAAACATCCCCGCAAGACTTCTCTAAGGCACATTTATATATCAAACTAACGATAGGCCTTGCCACATCACAAGAAGAACTGGAAAACTCCAAGCGCTAACATCATCATCTTCAGCTCATTTGAGGCATTAGCATTTTGCCATTATCATTTGTTTCCCTGTTGCACCTTCTCTGCCCTCGGGGTGCCTCCCACCCACAGACTTCAGAGTGTGCCTCCAACACCGAGCCACAGATTACATGAATGAAGGTACAGATTACAGCTGTTACTTCATTAAAAATATCTGGTGGTAGAGAGGCAATAAAGAAGTGTGACCAGAAAGGACAGCGTGGTTTCACATTGATGTGTTCTCATCTCCTGGCTCTGGATCCACAGAAGCAGCTGAGATGCTGGTGAGACACTTGATTCATTATATTATCTATGGGGATCTACAATTTTATATCAAACTGATAACAGTCAGGGATCACTGGGTGGCTCAGCAGTTTAGCACCTGCCTTTGGCCCAGGGCGCGATCCTGGAGTCCCGGGATCGAGAGTTGCATCGGGCTCCTTGTGTGGAGCCTGCTTCTCCCTCTGCCTGTGTCTCTGCCTCTCTCTCTCTCTCTGTGTGTCTCTCATGAGTAAATAAATAAAATCTTTAAATAAATAAATAAATAAATAAATAAATAAATAAACAAACAAACAAACTGATAACAGCCTATTAAGTTCCATGTGTATCAGTTTATAGCAAAATGAAGTCAAGTGAGTGTGCCATTTGTAGTGGCCAGAAAAAATTAATTGGCTAAAAATCTATTTATTTTATTTTTTAAATCAATTTAATAATAAATGATAATATCAGTGACAATACTTTCCATGTTTTGATAAAATATTCAAGCTGTGAAAGCACTTCCATGACCTAGTGGCATCTACATTCCCTGGCAATGACTGATGGCTAGGGTACCCTTGTTCATTACTGCTTATGGTTATTTTGAGCCCCCACTCTGAGAGTGTCAGACACTCTCCTAGGCACTCAGAATATAAAAGAATTCCTACCCCAAAGGCTCTAAACCCAGTAATTCTCTCACTATGCTACACTGCAGAATAGGCTAAAGATCCCCCCCCCCCCCCCCCAACGAACCATGTTTTGACTGTGATATACAGGAAATGAATTGGTCACCCACAGCTCAAAGATATGCTTCTAAGATATTGTACCTTCCTGGCCCACCACCCACAACAGACCCTCAGTGGTTCCCAATATGGCCCCCAAGAAAGCATTGTTTCAGAGTGCTGCTGTTCACTCCATACGTCTGGCACATGTTCTGTCTACACCTTGTGACTGCCAGACAACAAAGACTAGTTTACAAGTCCTTTCTACCTTTCAATTCATAGCATACTGTTGTGTGCACATATTTTACCATGATTTTCCAAATATGATCATGAAACCAAATCATTGGGTGAACTGGTTAAGAAGATACAAATTTCCAGGACACATTCCCTATGCTCTGAATCAGACTGTAGGGATAAAAGCCTGAAATCTGTACTGTTTTTAAATATCACAGGTGCTTGTCGGGGCACTGGGCTATAGCTAGAGAACTATCGATATCTGGGTAGACATTTCCTATCTCTCATCTTCCATCATAAAATTCCTGACTGATGTTCCATTTGCAGCTAAGAATTTGGTTAAAGGCATGATCGTGTGAAAATGGATAATTACATCAATCGTAATCATAATCCTTTGCATATCTGTACGGATTCATATGCATTGGGTTTGTCCTATTCCTTAGGCCTGGAATCGCATGACAAGGCCGTGGCAAACCAAACTAATTAAATTATTTTAGTCCTTTCGGACTCTGCCCATTTGTACACACACAGTTTTGCACGCAGGAATAAACACCAGTTAGTTACACAGAAACCTTGTATGGTGTTAATTTGCTCAGAAATTGTGGCAGCAGTTAGCATCTTAATTAATCTGCTTCATTTCTCTGAATATTCATCCCACGAAATGCAAAGCAGCAGAAATTGCTCAAGACAGAGTCTCCTCAATTCTTGGTTTTATTTGGCCTTACTGGTGAATGATAGTGATATCCAGCATCAGTTCCTCCATGAAGTCTAGCCTTCACTCTCCAGTACCTGCTTTCCCCTGTATTCAGTAAAATAGACTCTCAGAACCATCTGATGTGGCCCCAGAAATGCATTACTTCTTAGTGTTGCTAAGTGTGATCTCAGCATCAAAAGCAGCACTGGGAACTTGTTAGAAATGCAAATTTTCCAGCCCCATCCAGACCTACTGAGTCAGATGCTCTGAGAGGGGGCCCAGCAGTGTGCGTCAAACAAGCCCTCCAGGTGAGTTTGATGCACTCAGAGTTGGAGAACCACTGCTCTAGAGAGTGACTATTATATCCTCTTTTACACTGGACACTAAACATTTTGAGGTCAATTCCATTTTTAAATTGTCTTACTGGTTGATGCCAAGTGGTAATTTTTATTTGGCCTTTATGGTCTAATCCTTTGGTCTAATCAATTTGGTCATCAGAATCCACTAAATTGAACTGATCATCTAGTTTCTGAGAATGGGTCAGACCACCAATCTGCCAAGGGTCAATAGGACTGAACATAGAATCTTTTTTCGTAAATTATTTATATCATGTAATAGGAAACCAAACTGGAAGTAAAATTCTTTGTCCTAATGCACAGGATGGATTTTAAAAAATAATTCCAACTGGATAATGAACCCACCAGAAAAAAAAGTTCAATTCACCAATATTTATAAATACTCTTAAGAGTCCCAGAATTTGAGCTTTGTAATGATTCGCTCATTCACTCTAATTTCACAACTTTTCATTTATTCTTAGAGATGCAATATAAGGCATAACAATAACACGACTGAATTCTTAAACATTTGAGACACTGTACATCCAAAGAAGTATTCTCACCTTCACCCTTTTAAACTTCTTTGGGAAATGTGTACCCACATTCCTACATTCCCAGTGTTTAAACTTCAGCTGTCCGAGATCAGGTTTAGAAGAAGCCTTTCACTATCCAAAATACATTTATTCAAACAACCCATCAATGGACCAATTCTTATATCCAAGGGGCAATGTACTTTTATGAAAATGTTCATTTAATTAAAAACAATCCAAGTGTGGCGAATGAAGTTCATGATCAAAGCCAGGTGATCACACTTGGGCATTATAACTTTTATTGATCTAAGAGGACTGGCTGAGTCTTAGGATTTGAAACCTGGATCTGAAGGTCATTCTGACATCAGTGAGGCTACAGACAGTTTCTGTTAAAGATGACTCAAGTCTCTAAGTTTTGGTATACTGGTGAAACTGCGCGTGTATTCATTCACCAAATTTTTATTGAGCTTCTACACTAAACCTGATGCTGACCTATGAAAGCAATAAAAATAGACACAGTACCTCTCTTGATCAAGCTATTATTTTTAGTGACATTTTTATCATTCTAAGTTTCAGATATCTTTAGACTGCTGGTATATTTTGCTGATTAATGGTGAAATTATAGTTGTGCAGTTGTAATCATCCCTCTCTAAATCAAAAGATATACCTCAGTCCCCTTGTAGCCAGTGATTATGTACAGGTAGATTTAAACAAGCTGTCATTCTCAGTCTAGACGTCAAGGTGTGTGAACAAAGATAGTAAGGTTCATACACACTCTGGTATCGTGCTAATCCGTAAGATGCTAAACTTCCTAAGCTGGAACATAACCAGATGGGATTAATATAAGTAATGTCTGTATTATCTAAATGCTTTAGCTAATTAAATTGCACTATAACCCTAGGATCATAATAGCACACCTCTCCTATTTTATAGATGGGGAAATGGGAGGCCCGGAGGGATGAAGTAACTTGCCAGGGGCACACAACTATCAAAGCCAGGCTTCTAACCCAAGCAGGCTGACTCCAGAGACAGTGCTCTTAACTGTTAAGCCACTATTTCCTTAATAAAATGGCAATGAGGGATCCCTGGGTGGTGCAGCGGTTTGGCGCCTGCCTTTGGCCCAGGGCGCGATCCTGGAGACCCGGGATCAAATCCCACATCAGGCTCCCGGTGCATGGAGCCTGCTTCTCCCTCCGCCTGTGTCTCTGCCTCTCTCTCTCTCTCTGTGACTATCATAAATAAATAAAAATTAAAAAAAAAAAATAAAATGGCAATGAGAACATAAAACATTCATAGCTAAAAGGGGTTGTACTGCTGTATGTGTGATTAAACAAGGAAAAAAATCCCTCCTCGTTCAGGGAACTGGCACAACAAATGTCGGTCCATGAGCCATGGAGAGCAAGCTCTGGCTTTGCCTTTGATTTTATTGTCCTTGTCCCACAGATCAGTGCTTTTCAATGGCTTTAGCCAGTAACTCTCACAACTTTGAATCCTTGTTCTCCGGGTAAATTAGCTGTCACACCTTTGAGACCTCTGTCTTGTGTTTCAATCTTTCTGTTTTCTGGTTTGGGGGCTTTAAAGCGAGTCTTCTGCATACTTGACTTTCCACTGTGACACCACCCACGTCTCATTCACTCTCTGGGACAGTGCCCTTCTCTCTATTTCTGCTACTGAATTCACTGCAGCAGAAGCTATCTTTTTACTTCTCAACTCCATCCTTCTGAAAGATGACTTGCTTCACTGGGAGTTATATTAATAAATCAGTAAGAAACAAAATCTTGGGACACCTGGGTGGCTCAGCGGTTGAGCATCTGCCTTCAGCTCAGGGCCTGATCTCGGGGTTCTGGGACTGAGTTCCACATCAGGTCAGGCTCCATGCAGGGAGCCTGATTCTCCCTCTGCCTACATCTCTGCCTCTCTGTGTCTTCCATGAATAAATAAATAAAATATTTTTAAAAACACACACACACAAATTCTCCATGTCTATTGTGTCTGCTTTCTGAAACCAGGAAAAGTGAGTTTCTTCACTACAAATTATCTCATAGCCCTAATGAAGAGCAAACAGAGATAGCACAATAACCTCTACCTTTTCTAATTCATTAATATTAATGAATTCAATATAATGTAATGTTTTATCATATATGCACAATTGTATAATATTACCATGGGAACTATCTTCTAGAGATCTTCATGGTTTGCTCATTTTCATCAGCTATCTGTTCAAATGTCACTTATTCAAAGAAGCCTTCCTTGTATAAACTAAGACACACCTCTCTCCAGTCACTGTCTATGCCTCTTACCCTATTTTATTTTTCTTCATAGAATATACCATCATTTGAATGTTTTTATTATATGTCTTCAGCTCATGTGGGACCTGAAATTTGCATATTTCATTTAGTTTCATTTAGTTTCATTTAGTTTAGTCTAGAAAAAGGCAAGAATATAGTCATTGGTCAATAGATATTTTAAAATGAAATAAAGATCTTATTCTTTAAGAATGTTCAAAAAATCAATAAACGCAAGCTTTAAAAATGTATTTATTGAGTGCCCCTTATGTTCCTAACATTCATCTTCTGTGGATGTAAAAGGTAGAAATATGAAAAATTTCATGTCACTTTATACTAATTTATCAAATTAAACCACTTGAGTAATATATAAGCATTATAGGAGCTCAGAAATGGAACTGAAATTGGTCAATAAAGCTTTATTGTAATAAATTTTGAATTTTGTCTCAAAGGATGGATGAATTCGGATAGATGGAGAGGTACAAATGTCAGAATCAACATCAAGTTCTTGCCTACCCATACTCACACGCATTTTTATGTAGCTAGGGAGATCAGTTCTCTTATTTGGAGCCATTTCATGAAAGTGAAAACTCTATTTCTAGTCTATATTCTATGAAATATGATCCCAAATAAGGAAGCTGGTTTTTGTGTAAGATTTCCTGCCTACAATAAAGATGGCTTTAGAGAACATGTACCCTTACCTTTAAAAAGCACTTGAGTCAGAGGGCTTGGATTCTTTAAAACAACTCAGGTTGTGTATGGCAACTGTCACATAGGGAGTGTGATCCAGTAAAAGGACACCAATGTTAACGGCTGAGCGACCTCACATCTTATCCCAAATCTTTGGGGTTCAGATGTACCTGAATCAGAACTACTTGAAAGCCCTGTGATTCGGTCCCCCTCTCTCCCTCTCCATCCCTCCCCCATCAACACACACACGTACAACATTAAAATGATTTCAATCATACACTAAGCAGCATGTGACATCCAACGTGTCTAAGAGTGGTTGAATTAGGCTTTGCTTGCGTAGGAGACTGAGACGATACAACTTTATGACTTCATGTGCTGAAAATATGTCACCTGCTTCCTGCTTTGGTCTAACCACAAGAACGCTTTCAAGAACAAGTTCAAACTCTACAACTCAATCCTCTGCTTATACTTAGAATTGTCATTGAAGAACATAATACTCTCTTCTTCTTGAATTGTTTGTTAAATGCAAATAATACCTGTATTATAATTAAGCAGATAAAAGATTAATACAGCATCAATAATCTTAGAACAGACTGTGGACCACAGAAATCACTAGCTCAGCATCCTTATTTTATAGACAGGAAGTGCAGAACCAAAAAGATCCAGTGACTTGCTCAAAGATCACTAAAGCTAGAAAATGGCATATAGGATCATGGCATAAGTCTTCAAACATCTAAGAAAAAGAGTTTGGTTTTAACCACTTAAGAGTATTTAAAAATACTTAGAAATGACCTGACAAAGTAATTTCCCATAAGTTCACAGCATAATCATGGCTCAGTTTCTTGTTATAAACTAGATATTATAGTTAAGCCACAGAAAAGAATCTTACTCTCTATCAGTATCATCCAAAGCATATAAAGCAGAACACAATCCTCTGAGAACAGACGTCTTTCCAAAACAGAAAAATGACTAGGATACAGGAAGGCAGGAAGAACATTATTCCCATCATGATAAAAAGCCACTTAATCTAAAAAATTATAAATTTTCTTAAGCCCATAGGGCTCGTGTTGGAGAGCAACCAACTAGTAAAGTCAGGCACTAATTTATTTGTGGCTGAGCATAAGATGGTGAGGCCAGCACACATGTGGAATCGAAGAATTTGGTTAATATTTTTAGTTAATTGCTACATGAACACACAGTGGCACGAGGGTAGAGAAACCCTGGTTCGGGGGAGCTACAAATGCAAAGTGGGCTGTCACTCACAGGCTTTTCTCTATAGGACTCTACTGGGGGTGCATACAAAACTGGAAACAAGATAGGAAATTAGAGAAAACCTTAGCAGTGTAAGCCCCAGGGAAGGAAACAAGCACAGCTATGAGAAAGTCAGAAAAGCTCTGCTTGCACTCTTTTCCCCTCAGAAACAAAATCTTTTAACTGCTGCAGGAAGGGCATCAAATACGGTTGCCCCAAAGCACAGCTGAAGCAGACTTGCAGCTGCAAGTAAAGAACAGAACAGAAAACAGGTAATAAACCATCCTGGGTTCAGACCATTGGTCTCCTACTTCTTGGGGGAAAGACAAGATTATGAAAATGGCCTACTCCTGAGACCCAGATAACAGGCATGACCGAGGCTGAAGCTGGACCTGGATAACCAGGAAGGCCCCTGGCCCTAACCACTGGGATAGCAAGTACAGAGTAGTATCTACTGCCACGGGAAGACCAGAAGCATAGAGCAAATGACTCTCTATGAGGGAAATAGAAGAGAGGCTTAATTTTGAGGATCAATCAGGAACATTGACAAAAAGCCTCCAGCAAACCAGACTCCATCCTCGTACAAAGGACTGAGGAATTTGAAGTCAATGGTGCACTAAAAGTGAGCACGTCAACAGGAAAATCCAAATCTAGCTCAACTACTAACTAAATTTAGCCAACATCCCACAATGGCAGCCTCGCAAAGTAATAGGTGTGCCCCATTGAAGGCATACATATTCCTACCTTAGTCCCCACTGTTCTACACAAAATATCGTACATTTGCTTAAAAAAAAAAAAAGACAAAAACTAAGTGCCACCAGGCCATTATTTCGAGAAAATTTTTAAAAATCAGAATCACATATGATCCAATGTTAGAACTTTCAGACATAAAATTTAAAAGAACAATTATTAATATAATTAAATATCATGAATATGTTAATGGAAAAAGTAGATAACATGCATAAGTGGAAAAAAATTTTAACAGGTACTATGATAAAGAATAAAACACAAATGCTAGGCATAAAAAGCCATGGTGACAAATATTAAGCATGTCTTCCACAGGCTCATCAGTGGACTCAAAACAGCCAAGAAAAAAAAAAAATCAGTAAACTTGAAAAAGGTAACAGATACTACAAACTGAAAAAAAAAGAAAAAGGAAAAGGAAAAAACAGTGTGAGAGTAAAACGAATGTAGTTTCTACATGCTACTGAGGAGCAATGTCAGATGCATGTGGAATCAGGATTCCAAGAGCTATGCAAGAAAACTAAAAAATAATAATAATAATAATAGTTGAAGGAATCATAGTTAAACATTTTTTTTAATCATAGAGCCAAAATCCAGATAACAGTAAAACCAAAAACTTTCAATGTGGGACACCTGGGGGGCTTAGTGGTTGAGTATCTATCTGTCTTTGGCTCAGGTAATGATCTTAGGGTCCCTGGGATCAAGTCCCACATCAGATTCCCTGTTCCGTGGGGAGCCTGCTTCTCCCTCTGCCTAGGTCTCTGTCTCTTTCTCTCTCTGTGTCTCTCATGAATAAATAAAATACTTTTAAAATTTTTTTTAAATTTAAAAAACTTTCAATGCTTCATAGCCAAACTACTAAAAAACCAAAATAAAAATAAATTTTTGAAGACAGAAGTGCTTGAAGCAGGAAAAATAAGTAAGAAATATAGCATACTCCTTGTCAAAAGTTATGCAAGCTATAAAATAATAGTATAACTTCTTTATGGTACTGAAAGTATTTCAAATTCAGGGAAAATATCTTTCAAAAACGAATGAACTCTTTTTAAAAAAAATTTAGGGAATTCAGTAGTAGACCTACAGAAATAGGAATCTATTAAAAATAATTACTGTAGATGTTTCAAAAGAAATTAAATGTAAAAGACCCATTTTTCTAACTTTTAATCATTGTAAAAGAGAATTAACTGTGGCAAAAAAAATAGTCGCAATGAATTTGGGTACATAGAACACATGAAAATGAAATGTATGACAGGAACAGAAAAAGGGAAGAAGATGGACAATTAGAAGCAAAATAAAGTTATCCTACTATATGTAAAGTGGAATAGTATTTGAAGGTAGGCTGTTAATAATTAAAGGCATGCTATTCACTGCAGGGAAACCACTAAAAGAATTTTCCAAAGTGTATAAATGGGCTAATATTGAAGATAAAAGACTTATAAGAAAGAAACCCAAAACCCTGCAGAAAAACAGAAAAGGGAAGCAAAAAGGCAGACTGAACAAACAGAAAACAACTGGCAAGAGGATTTATCATCCACGTCAATAAGTTTAAATGTTGAAACATACCTAAGGCAGATTTTCAGAATGAATTAAAATGCAGCACCCAACTATATGCCATCTTCAAAAAAAAAAAAAACCCAACAACTTCAGATACAGACATATAATTTGTAAATAAAACCATAGGAATATATACATACATATATGACACATGTATATTAGGGCTGGGATGGAGTGTAGACCGTAGTGGCGCCAACTGAAACACACATACCCAATAACTTCTGTTGTTTATACCAACTTCAAAGTAGTTTTGTGAGACATACCTATGCCGGGAAGCCCTGAACTGATATACCTTACACGGATCTAACCCACTAATCAGACTTTATCTCTTCGTCCTCTGTACTCTCATGATACCCACTTTGAGCCCTTACCATAGCTCTGCCCGCCTCTGTGGTAGGTAGGGTGGGGATCTATGGCTAATTCCAGCCAATAAATTGTGAGCGGAAATAATGTGCGCCTCTGAGGGCTCCGAGCACTTAATTGCTAAGCCCAGTAAAAGAGCCCTCTCCTTTTGTCTGGCACAGCAACAACCAATGTTCAAGATGATCACACCTCCATCTATCTGGATTTCAGGAAATTATCTGAGCAAGCAAACAAGGACTCACAACTGGCGACATGAAAAAGAAATAAGGGAAGACCGTGACCCATGGGCCAATAGAATGTCATTGCAACACAGCCAGAGCTATTCCCTATACACGGTCTATGGGTGCTTTCACGCTACGTGGGCAGAGTTGAACAGTTGGGACTGGACTGTATGGCCCCCAAACAGGCAGTACTGAGTAGCTAGTCCTTGAAGGCCGGACTAGCACTGAGGTGAGGTAAATAAAACAACAGGGGCATAAAACAGAAGCAGGCATTTTACTATCAGGGTTACGCATGTACTAACTCTGCTCTTGGACCGGCTAACTGAAACTGCCAATTTTAAAGCAATAGTTAGGTTCAGAAATGCTGAATCCTTGCTACCATGTTTAAATATGGTATGGTTCACGGGGACAAAATCATGCAAAAATATTACATTTTTAAAAATCTCTGCGGCTTGCCATGATTTTCACTATCACGTAAAGCTGTCTCTAAGCCCGTGGAGTAAAGAATCAGGATCATCCTCCATCCTCCAGTATGTCTAAGTATACTTTAAAATAACTTTAAAATGTAAGTAGTCCAATATCACCAAGTGTTCCGTTTTCATGTATAACTGCAAAGGACATTGTGTAATCCTCGAGTACTTCTAGAGCTACAGCTCAGAGCATGAAGAGAAGGAAATGGACACATGGCACTCCTGGGAAATGGTGGTTCATTATGCAAGAATTTATTGCATCCATGATGTCCGAGAGGAGAGATTTGACAAATTAATTTGTCTTTTCTCTTACCTAAGCACCACTGCTCAAGTCCTTTCTGCATTCTGAAACAGAATCTATGACACCAGCCACATCATGACCAAAAACAAACAAACAAACAAACAAACAAACAAACAAACAAACCCAAACCCTTCTAATATTCTTTTGTAGTCACTTTGTTTTGAAGATATGGTGCAAGGATGTGGAGAAACTTATCCCGTGGTGCCTTATCAGTGATATAGAACATATATTTACAATTACAGGTCATGCAGGATCTTGGAGGACAGAGGTAATAAGGTATCTAATTAAAAAAAAAAAGTGTAGTTAGTTGGGGAGCTCTCAGGTGCAGGAGCCTGGGCAGGGGCCTCCTTGGACTGGACGACAAGAGAGGACTGGTGAGCAAGGAGCAGAAAGCGTCCCAGTAGAAAGGTCTAGGCATCTACTGAGTATTCAAAAGAGCTGGACCTGTAGACGAGGGCCCAAGGTCACACCAACTGCCTACCTCACTATTCAGTAGATCTTGTCCCGGAAGGCTCTAAAACTGCTTCTCTTCTAGCCAGGTGGGAGCACTAACTCACCATCACACATCTCCATCTTTCTCCCGGTTCTGTTTTTCAAGCTTCCGTGTACTGATGCCCTTCTGGACTCCACAGTGAAAAGCCCTCTGTTAGCTCTGCCTTCTGCTCATCTCCCCAAGTCTGACCTTACTCCGCCTTGCACCCTACTTCTGAAAAAGAGATAGACTTCCATTCATTCATTCAATTTGCTCATTTGCTTTCATCAACAAGGATGTTTTTACTCTGTTTCTTTCATGTGTAAGAGGAAGGCACTAGAAGGGAAACAAAATGGACAGAGTATCTATCATCCCTCTCTCTAGGGCAGAGAGGGAAAAATGGGGAACCGCCAGCTCCTGAGCACCTGTCTCGCCACTGCATTGTGCTATCTCAGCTTAAGTCTCAGGACAACCCTATCATTTTATACTTAAGGGAAATGAGGACCAAAGAGGTCAAGATCACACAGCTGACATACCTAGTCTACAGCTTGACATGGAATTCCTGACTCCAAAACTTGTTTTTTACACCGTATTTACAGTTTATTAAAGATGAGGCATATACAAATAATGTACTAAAAATCTATGTGTGGGTGCTGCAGGCTGGTTGGCGATGGGAATTTTCCTGATCTTCCAAATTTCTTCCCATAGTACCAGAAGGAGAGAGGAAGAAGTGTCTGCTTCATGCTGAGTCACGTGAACAATCTGAGACCAAGCACTACTTCTTAGTTCACCTTCTTAGTGCTGAGCAAATAGATATTCACCAAGTGCTGTAGAAAGGAATTAAATGCGAGAAAGCCAAAGGACGAAGGAGGAAATGCTGAAGACAGAAAGAGCTCTGGGGTTTGACCTCTTGGGGCTCAGCAAGCAGAGAATGGATAAACCTGCACCAGAAAACACCCTGGCTGGGCCCCAGGGGACACATTATGCAGATTAATGAGTCTCTTTCCTTCTCCCTTTGTGGGTTCAGTGATTGACAATCTGCACAAGGCCCTTATCCCTCTCTGCTTTCAGATGGAAGAAATCTCCTTCAGGGATATATCCAGCTGCAAATAGGACCTCCCGCACTAAAGGGGCATGGTGGGGGGTGTGGATATCCAGTTGAGCTGCCCATGAGCCACTTGCTGGGAGGGCGACTTGGGGAGCTGTCAGCAGGGTTTATTCTAAAACAGCCAAAGACATGATTCCACCAATCACTTGGGCAAGTTTGAAGAGCAATTGTCCGGAGGTGCAGACAGGCAATTCCACTGTCAGCTGCACGACTGAGTCAGGGAGGAGGCAGGCTTCCATCTCGAGGCAACAGAACCTGCTTCCCGGCCCCGTCCACCATACAGGTCACCTGGCCAGGCAAAGGCATAATGCAGGTGGATTCAAACTCAGCTTTGGAATCCCCCACTTAGTATGATCTATCACTCTTTCCTTTTTCTTTGCCTTGTATTTCATCTAAGTGTACAGAGCTCATGAGCCCCCACAATGTATTAGTTCTTTGAGGGAGAAGGAAGATCAATTCTGCGTCTTCTATTTTCCTGTGTGAAGCCTCGCATACTGCACGTGGTAGATATTGAAAAGATACCTGAATAAATGAATGAACAAATGAGCTGCAATGTAACAGTCATTTCTCATAAAACTCACGTCCTTTGGTGCTTTCAAGGGTTCCATTTTAGGGATTGATCTCATTATTTTAATACAAAAGAGACAGTGAATGGAAACCACCAATAATCAATACTGTGCTCAAATTTCTCCAAAACTCAATGGCTTCCTCTTCTTCTTCTCCTTTAAAAGCAGGCTTCCACTATGCCTGAATCCTTACCTAAATCACACTCCTGAGTTCAGAGGTAGCCAGGTAAAGACTGCACAGGTGTGGTACGCCCTGTGAGTGGGTACAAGAGTCTAAGTATGTGTGGCTGGAACATGGTAGAAGGAGACAAGGCTCCAGTGGGAAGAAAACCGTGACTAATCCAAAGGTAACATGTAATCATAGAAAAAGAGGAACAGAGTTGACACCTGAGAATATCAAGTGCAGACAGGGAGACAGGCCAGGAACAAGTCAAATGGAGACAGTTCTAGAATTTTGTCACGGAATCCAGACCAGCCCCTATTTAGAGCAGGTATATCTGAGCATGCTGTTTAGGAATTTAGGTCCGGGAGGAAGAGCATCTTTAAACCCACCTGTAGTGGGGGCCCATCTATACACTAACCAACTCTGCCCTTTTGTGCCTCCAGCCTCTGCTGGAACCTCTGAATTGTCCTTTATCCCCTATGCTTAAAACGTTCTCGAAGTACTCACTAAATCCTGATACCATCTGACACTGGGGACAGGGCAATGACCGTGGCAGACACAGTCCCTGCTTGCACAGGTCCCTTGGATCCATGGAATCTTTTGTGCTCTTCTCTCAGGCTTCAAAGAATCTGCCTGGCACCACATTCCTCCATCGAGCTGCCTGTATCTACCTTGTTCCCAGAGTTTCTCATCCAACAATGGAGTAGGAATCTGACTCCCCTACTTCCATATCCACGAACTCAGCCTCTTCACCCTTTAAGCTTTCACTGCCACACAGCCCCATAAAATGCTACATTTATTCTTGGCCTATTAGTTTCAAACACTCTTTAGATGGTATTTTGTTGAAGTTTTACCTTTATATAAGAGTCTTATGGGGGCCTGTACTGTATGCCTTATGCTCCATCAGACAGATGCCACTATTTTGTGTTAATAGTTCAATTTTATTTTTTTTTATTTTTTTTAATTTTTATTTATTTATGATAGTCACAGAGAGAGAGAGAGGCAGAGACACAGGCGGAGGGAGAAGCAGGCTCCATGCACCGGGAGCCTGATATGGGATTCGATCCCGGGTCTCCAGGATCGCGCCCTGGGCCAAAGGCAGGCGCCAAACCGCTGCGCCACCCAGGGATCCCCAGTAGTTCAATTTTAGAAGGTCAAATTTTGTTCTCATTCAAGGAGGCCAAGTACAAACTCCAGCATCTCCATGTGGCAACCTGTCCTCCAGCTCTCCCTAACTATTCTTCCTTCACCCCCCACCCCACTCTGGATATACCAGCTGAACCCTCTTAATCTCCTTTCTTCCTGACTCCACTTAGCTTATGAGTAAGTGAACAAAATCCATGGAGATGATCGCTCACTGGTTTATAAGCCAAGTCGCCCACAACTTCCAAAATGCTCAGTGGCTCTATTTTCTATTCCTTTGGTAAATATGTAAGGACCTCCATTTCTCAAAATGCATCTGGTATTCCCTTTGCTGGGCTGGAAGGAAGTATCTACTCAACAAAAACTGTTCAGGACACAGCAACCCTTTGCTCTGGCAGTGGCCTCTGCCCAGAATCCCCTTCCGTGTCATTCTCATCCTCTAACATACAGGTTAAACTCTGCATTAACAATAATTATTTAAATTCCTATGTTTCATGTTTCACTTAGGATTGATTTCCCAGATCTGTAGGAGACTCATTAATGCCCCCAACAAATCATGTCCACCTGGAACTTCAAAATGTGTCTTTATTTGGAAACAAAGGTTTTGCAGATATAATTAGTTAAAACAAGGTCATGCTCGATTATGGTGGACCCCGAATCTAATGACTGATGTCTTTACAAGATGAAAGAGTGGGCAATTCAGACCCAGAAACATAGAAGACACACACAATATAAAGACGGACTAGAAGGATGCAGCCAAAAGCCGAAGAACACCAAGGACTGCCAGCAACAATGAAAGCTATGGAACAGATTGTCCCTCAGAACCTCTAGGAGGAGTCATCCCTGCCAACACCCTGATTTCAGAACTCTAGCCCCCAAGAAATGTGAAAGAAAAAAATTCCTGTTGTGCTAAGCCACCTAGTCCATAGTTATTTATTATAGTATCCCTAGAAAACTAATATAGTATCTCATTCCCCATATCTAGAAATGGGACCTACTATTTATGAAAAGTTTGACTTGGGGCAGATCACATTACTTCCAACATTAAAATGGAGAAAATAATGAGAGCTTTCCCCAGAAATGCTGTGAGAACAAATGTGGTAAAGTTATTAAAAAAAAAAAAAAACACTTTAAAATAGATGCCATAAGGGACACCTGGGTGGCTCAGTGGTGGAACATCTGCCTTCAGCTCAGGGTGTGATCCTGGGGTCCTTGGATCGAGTCCCCGCCTTGAGGTCCCCACAGGGAGCCTGCTTCTGCCACTGCTTGTGTCTCTGTCGCTCTCTGTGTGTCTCACATGAATATATAAATAAAACCTTTCCAAAAATAGACATCATAAATATTAGCTGTTGGAATTGCACTTAGGATTTCAAGTTTAACATGAGGAAAGAAGGGGAGAAAGGGAAGATGAGTGAGGGCAAGGGAAGGAAGCAAACAAGCAAGCTCATTCATTAGTCCTAAAGGGTAAAGCCGTTTCTGTTAATCCCTTTAATTTTTCTATTTAGAAATGCAATATTTTACTAATCTCAGATAATTTTAGTTTAAAGACACTTAGAAAGGGAGCCAACAAAACACTAGATTAGATCTGACCCCCTAGTGCCAAGCAGTTAAAAATTAAGAGCTACTGTCTGCTGCATATCTTTTAGGTGCTAGAACCCGACCAAGTATTTTGTCTGCATCATCTTGGTTTGCACGGCTCTGAGATCTGGACTAGTACCCGTTATACATAAGCAAACAAAGGCTCCAAGAGGCTTCGCCATCTGCCCAAAGTCACATGGTCAACCCAATTCTGACTTTTAAACTTGTGTGCTGAACTACTACCCACTAACTACTTTGTTCTCACAACCAGAAAAGCTGGAAAACACACATGCACCCTGCCAGGCCAGCCCTAGCTGTGGCACTTCCACAACCCATTCCTTGGCCTCCTTGTGAAGATTCATGCCTCTCCCCAAACCCACAAGTTCAGTGGCAGGTGCATCACTGTCCCTTCACTAATATATACTTCAAAGCTGTTATTAACCTGCTGGAATCTGAGTTGCTGCCTCCTACTTGGGCAATTTTCCAACCATTTAGTGGCATAATCATCAGAAATAAGGATGTAAACATTTCCTCCCTGCAGCCTGGGAAGAGGGCCAGAGGACTCAACCTTGGTGAGTTCCCTGTGGGAAGCTGCTCTTTGGGCAACTCTGTAGAAGGAGGCTCATCAGATGGCAAATTTAGAGAGACTGAAACCGTTTCTTGCCTCCCTCTCACTTTCCTGTTGCATCAATAAAACCTACATTGAAAGTCCACATAGATTCACCAATAAAGAAAGCACATGCTACGACAAGGATGACTTTGAGAATATTATGCTAAATCAAAGAAGCCAGACACACAAGGCACACATATCATATAAACTCATTTATATGAAATATCCAGAAAAGCAAATCTACAGAGAGAGAAAGTAGATTAATGGTTGCCTGGGGCTCAGGGAGAGAAGTATCAACCATACGGTACAAGGGATGTGCATGAGTTCATCAAAATATTCTAAAACTGGGTTGTGGTGACAGTAGAACAACTTAATATATTTACTAAAAATAACTGAATTGTGGGGCACCTGGGTGGCTCAGTTTGTTAGGTCATGATTTCTGGGGTCAAGGGATTGAGCCCTAAGTCAGGCTCCCTCCTTAGTGGGGAGTTTGGTTATCCTCTCTCTCTCTGTCCTTCCCCTGGCTCATATATGTATGCAAGTGCACTCTCACAAGCTGTCTGTCTGTCTCTCTTTCACACACACACACACACACACACACACACAAAATATTTTTTAAAAGAATTGAATCATACACTTAAAAGAGGCAAATTTTATGGTATATAAATTATATCTCAATAAATTATTATTATTATTTTTAAGGGAATAAATTATTTTTTAAGCCAACTTTGGCTTTCTAAAAATCCTAAACTGATTACTAGCTGGAAATTCTAGAAATGGCTCAGATATCAACTAGTAAATATGTACTCCAAAATCCAAAAGGTAATACTATTGTATTTTCTCCAACTTTGGAAATATAAAAGAAAATATCTTCCACTTTGAACTATTACATGATTTACCTGCTACGTAGCAATAGGACATTGAGTTCTTTTCCTTGTTATTTCATGGAAATCTCATTATTTGGAGTCCAGTTCCAACTATCATTGTTTCATCCCTCTGGACCTCAGATTTAATCTGCAGAATGAGAAAACTAGTGTATATTATTAACTCTAAGATTCCTTCTGGTTCAGACATTTTATAACATTTGTTACATGCCAGATATACCATGCTAGGCAATATCTACACTCATTTAGTCTTCTCAACAATTAAGGAGGAAAAATATTAACCTCATCTTATTGATGTAGAGGCTGGGCCAAGTTGTTGCATTTTATAATCAAGGATTCAGGGATCCTTGGGTGGCGCAGCGGTTTGGCGCCTGCCTTTGGCCTAGGGCGCAATCCTGGAGACCCGGGATCAAGTCCCACATCGGGCTCCCGGTGCATGGAGCCTGCTTCTCCCTCTGCCTGTGTCTCCGTCTCTCTCTCTCTCTCTCTCTCTCTCTCTCTCATAAATAAATTTTTAAAAATAAAAAAAATAAAAAATAAAATATAATCAAGGATACATGGCTAGTAAACAAGAGATCCAAGATTTAAACCAGGATCTTTCAACTATAAACCACGGCGTTCCCTAATTCCCTTTCAATCTCAAAACAGACAATGGCACTATGCTGTTAGATTTCCAGAATGGGGGAAACTGGAGGCTATTTCTCTTTAGAATTCCATATGCTTATCATAGAGGCACAAAACACCAATAAAGTCCCTTATACTGCACTAAATACAATGTTTCACAGGTAAATTAGAATGCAAATTCAATAGCACCCAAGACCAAGGATTCAAAATTTAGTTTTAAGTTTTATGGCTAAATGAGACGATATCAGTGAATATAAGTATATATGCATGTGTGTGATAGTTGTGTAGCTGACATTAGGGAGTATAATGCAATAAAGCATTTTATTGTCTCCTGTAAGATACAAAAGTCTGCTTGCAAAACACAGATTGACTGTCAAAATGCAAGAATTTCTCAAGTTGTTGATTTATTACGGATAGCAGGATTTTTTTTTTCATTCACAGCTATCCTGGAAAGAAGTGAGGCCTCATTACTGTCAGCTCTGAACTCCATGGAAAAGAGATATTTCTACCTAGTAAATGCTGAATCCCTCTGGTGCCATTACTTAATTACATTTTCTCTAGGGATTTTGTAAGAGCAAAGTTATTCTTCTGGGTAAGACCTCACACATACTTTCCAGATGCCACTCCTGCCCCATTCATGACTACCAGCCTAGCTAACCATTACCACCATCAACACAACCATCCCACAATGCTGACCCGACAAATCAATCCATCTCGTATAACTATCTACCTCTCACCAGAGCACCTGTATTTCTTTAATGAGAAATGGTGGTTGCCTCTACCAGATCCTGGCTTTTTTAGGTCAAATTCCAGGAGGCCACTGGGCTTCCAGTCACATACAGGCTCAATCCTTGAGCCCTGAGGCAACCAACATAAACCAGACCAACCAAACAATCCACTAGGTAAACTAGACCTAGAAATAGACGATGAGATGGTTCATTATTGTGAGCTGTTGTGTTCCAGGAAGATCCATGAGCTGGTAAAGACGTGATTCTGCAGCCAGCTCATTTAACAAGAGAACATGTCTAGACGGCCTACCTTGGCAGTTATTCCTGAGCCATGATAAGGGTCCTCTTCATCCTATAGGAAGTTCAGTGGTAAAGGGACATCTAAAATACTTGGCATGGACTCACTCTAATTGCTAAAATCTTGGCAATTTTTTAAAAATCTACCCAGTTTTCTGCCAATATCCTCTTTGAAAGTCCCACAACATTGCTAAAGTGAGGAATCTTTTGATAGGAGGCCAAATTCTCACCCACAATATTTCCTCTGCTCTGGCCCTTCTAGCTCTTGAGATCTGTCTCTTCCTCATATCATGATCCAGGCCTGGAATGAACTGGACTTTTTCCTCGCCTATTGCATGACCTGGACAAGTTACTCAAACTGTCTGAGGCTACGTTAACTATCAAGCAAAGATAACAACTCTCTAGTTAGAGCTACTGAGAGAAGTTAATGCGTGTAACTCTTCAAAAGTATATAATGCATACTTAATAAATGTTGCTTAAAACTCTTTTTTTAAGATTTATTTATTTATTTGTTTATGATAGACAGACAGAGAGAGAGACAGAAGCAGAGACACAGGAATAGGGAGAAGCAGGCTCTATCAGGGAGCCCGATGTGGGACTCGATCCCGGGACCCCAGGATCAGGCCCTGGGCCGAAGGCAGGCGCTAAACCGCTGAGCCACTCAGGGATCTCCTAAAACTCTGCTTTTCAGATTATGTGCAGTCTTAAGGCAAGTAGTGAGTATTCTCTTATGCCTTTCTCTCATAATCCCTCGTGACTGTCTAGAGGAGAAATATATAGGAAACAGCAAACACATATTTGTTAAATGAATAAATAGTACAGTGCCATGAAGTGCAGCAAACTTAGCCTTCAAGATCTTAAGCTCCCAAAATACAGGGTGCCATGCTGAAAGCCTTTAAACAATTACCCACCTGGTCTGTTACCTAATTTTCACAGAACAACTGTCACTCATACATTTTCCACTTTCGAGAGTTTGTGATATGTTCACGCACTGTGTAAATGTTTTATCAAATTTTACCTCATGTGGTATTTCTGAACAAATATCTGAACCATTTCCACCTTTGAAAAGTGAAAATGCTAAATATTAGTTTCCTTTGCTCCCACACTTAGAGCACAGACAGGTAAGCCAGGCTATATAAATCCTGTGTACTCACATCAAACTAGGAAACCAGCGACCAAAAAACAAAAAACAGAAAAACAAAAAAACCCAGACACTTGCAAGGATATGGTGACAAGTATCACTTTCTCAAAACTGCAGTGACAGTGGTTCTAGCAACATTGTTCTATGTCAGTTGGTCAACTGGTGTATCAAGAGCAATAATACAATTCTGACATCAAATCTAACTGTGGCAGCTTAGCCTGGTTCCCTGAGCCTTCTAGAGATTCTATGGCTTGTCCAGTATATTTTAGTTAATTCTTTTTGGTTTTAAGTTAGCTTATTTTGATTTACGGTGTTTGGATTTTGAAAAAATCTGACCGACACAAGCAACAAAGTCTCAAGGATAAGGGAAAATAGGGTCTCAGGGAAATGATGATTCGTAAGTGTGGCAGTCTCCAACATGCAGTATAAAAATAGAAACTATCTCCTATGGTCACTTGGAGTGATATGCCCATTGAAGGCAAGACTTGAGAGAACCACATGGATTCTAATATTTTTTTAATTAAGAGTTTGAAGGGATGCCTGGGTGGCTCAGTCGGTTAAGCATCTGCCTGCAGCTCAGGTCATGATCCTAGGATGGTCAGGTCATCCCTCCTGGGATGGAGCCCTGCAGCCCATTGAGATTCCTGCTCAGCAGGGAAGTCTCCTTCTTCCTCTGCCCCTGCTAGCATTCTCTCTCTCCCTCTGGATCTTTTTCTCTCTCAAAATCTAAAAATAAAAGAGAAGCTTGAAAAAAATCAAGCACTTAAAAATTGGGGGGTATACTTCTAACAATATTGGGTAACTTGAAGAAATAGCATAACAAGTTCAAAATACTAAGTTCTTAGCTCAAGGAACAGAGCATAAAAAAATCGAGAACTCTCTGTGGTCATACTAAAATAATCTCTTAACCTCTTACAGCCTGAGGGTTAAGAGAGTTGAAAAATCAAACTCTGTTTGATCCTGTAGTTTGCTGAAATGTGCCAGATGATCTTGTCAGGTCTTTTTAGGGAAGTTAAAATCTTAATAGGAAAAAAAAATGGAATCTTAAGGAATTGTAATGGGGGAATATGAGAGGAGGTACATGACCCACACAAACCCTAGCACTCTATATTTACCATGACTCCCCCGGCAGGAGACTCTTTCCCCTTGCCATTTCAGTGATGTCTTTCTTGACTGAAGACCTGGTAATGATCCAGGTTGTGGCATCTATCTTACAAAAGGGATACAATTTCCATCAGGTTCCACCCAAATGCCCCATAGCTCTAAGCACTTAATTAGGAGGACACAAGTTTAAGACAAAAATCACACACTGGAGGAAAAATCACACACTGGAGGAAAAATCACACACTAGTCACAGAAAGAAACTTGCACATATTGACAATCTAAAAACTTCAAGAACATTTATGAGAATGTATTCTGAGGACACTGGACAAAAGAGTAGAAAGTTGGCTTTGAAATTGGGATGAATGCATCACTACTGGTGCAGTTCTCAGAGGCTGAATTCAACGTGTTGGCATATGCAACTGGGAGCAGTTCTACTCATTTACTCGGTGGTTAACCAAAGCCTAGATTCAAAAGTGATCTAAGGCAAATGAGGTTGAGATGCCATAAGCTCCTTAATATACAAAAAGAATGCAGATTTCAGAGACAGGAATGTCAGAGTGATTATATCCCGTGTAAGCCACTCATTCTTCTCTTACATTCCCTAAAAGGACCCAGAAGACAGTTTTTTCCAACAATGCATTGGAAAACACTTTAGAGGGTGCCTGGGTGGCTCAGTCAGAGGAGTGTCAGACTCTTCATTTTGGCTCAGGTAAAGATCTTGCGGTGGTGGAACTGAGTCCCAAGTTGGGCTCCACACAAGACATGGAGTCTGCTTGAGATTCTCTCCCTCTTTCACTCTCTCTCTCCTACTCATGTGAGTCTGGGTGGCTCAGTGATTGAGTATCTGCCTTTGGCACAGGTCGTAATCCCAGGATCCTGGGACTGAGTCCTGCCTGCATCGGGCTCCCAGCAAGGATCCTGCTTCTCCCTCTGCCCATGTCTCTGCCTCTCTCTCTGTGTCTCTCATGAATAAACAAAAATATCTTTTAAAATAAAATTAAAATATGTTTTTAAAAACCCACTATTTTAAAGGCCATCAAGATCTTGAAAATTAAATGAAATTATTTCCTACATGCCGTGGATACTGAGAAAGTCCTTAATGCTTGCTTATTTCAAAAGAAATGCTAAACTAAGATCTCTCTGTGACCAAGGCCAAGTACCATCCACGTACCTTCCAGAGGCAAGATAGGCTGAGTAATGTAACCAGTGGCAGGACCTGAAAAGTAATCATAGGTGACTTCCCATAGAAAAGACAGAAGGTACACCACCCCTCACCATCTTGCAGAGTTAGGTCTTCTACCTGGTTCTGTGCTATAATTTAGCTTGTAGGGACTTCATCATCTTACCACAGGACTACAGGTTCATGCTGAGAGATGCTAAATAAACTGGAACTAGAAGTCCCCTCAGTGCCTTGATACAACATATACCTACCAGAAGGCGGGAGATGATCCCATGAAAATACAGGGGCTTGACATTTCAGCAGTCTCTGGGGGAATGCTCTGGCCAATGCCAAGAGATATACTCAGAAGAGAAAGATAGGTATCTCCTATGCCACACTCTACCATTTAAACACACCATTTTTAGATTATGGTACCAAAATACCACATCTGAACATGTTTCTCTGGCTTATTTATCAGAGGATACAAAAAAAAATCCAACAACTTCAGTATCTAGACAAGTGATTTTCAAACATTAGCCAACATTCGAATCACCTGGAGTGTCTGTTTAAACAGATTTCTGGTTTAAGCATTTCTGATGCTTCCTATCCTAGAATTTCTGATTCAGTAGGCCTGGAGTGTGGCTTAATAATTTGCATCACTGATTGGTTTTCACGTGACATTGATGCTGCTGGTCCAGGGATCATAGTTTGGGAACCACTGTTGTAAAAGCAGAGAAACCTCTTCAGTTCAGACTCTAATATGTGAATCTTTGCTACTTATGATTGAACAGATCAGTGATGTTTAAAAAAATTATTTGTGGCAAGTTAAAATGCTGTATAGAACCTGTGGCAAGCCACAATGAGAGAACCAACAAGATGGTTCCAAGATCTTGGAGATAAAACCATGCCCTCTTCAGCATTTAATAATTCTGCTATTGTAAGGAAGCTCTTGAATTCTGGTAATAACTGTACACTTGACCAAAGTCAGGTAACTTCATTTAAGTTAATAAGGAATAGAGCCAGGACTTGATTCTGAAACCATGCGATACTGGGGCTTGGCTTATACTGGTTTATATAGATATAGTTCACTCTAAAATCTTTTACATTTTGAATAATTGCAGTCCAGATAAAGGTGTTAGGTAATTCATGTCTGGGCTGCGCTTTCCTTACCTGGAAAACCACAAGTTAAATTCAGTAATTGTAGCTTTTCCCTAGCTCCAAATGTTTATAAGTATATGTCTTATACTATATAGTCCCCCCCCCCCCCAAATCTTAGGTTCCCCATCAATACATGCAATGCTTCTAAATGTTATGGAAGCAATTTATATTTAATTCTTGCTGCGCCATATTCAGTAATAGTGACAAAGTATAAAATGAAAAAAAAAGGCTAGTTTTCCTGTAGTTTTCAATTACATTAATTACCTTTCTCTAAAAGCTCCAGTGAGTTTTTCTATATTTGAATTTAAAATAAATTTATACTTTTTCTTTTCCCATAGACTTCATATTTTAGAGCACTAAATCTATTACATTCTCTAAACTGCCACAAAAGACCTTCGCCACAAAATGAGCTAAACAATGCAACAATGACACATTCTATTCTGTGGGTTGTAAATAGTTGCTAAGTATTAACAAGAGCCTCGGATGCCTCCACTCAATAAGACTCAAGACAAATTCAGATGGTGACATTTTCCTCTGTAATTCTTTTATTTCTGTACCCATTTAAGTGATTTCCAGAGCCTGTTAAATGTCATCTAAGTTACCTAAAGCTTGAGAAACTATTTTGAAGAGATTTTCTTAAGTGCAATTATACCTCTATTTGACAATACCATCTGCTGCCAGCATCTCACTTCCTCAGCTTCCGGTCCAGTTAACTCCTACATTACTGCAATTATCTGAATACTGTGAGCTCTTTTTAACCAATGGGATTACCAAGTAGTATGGACATATATCCCCTTAGAGCAGTCAAAACTACCACCAAGCTCTATTATATCAACTAATATTTGTTTCTAATATGTGAAGATAATAATTTAGATATCCATTACTTAGCAATTAGGGCATGATTTTACTTCTACATTATTTTGAGAGGTTGATATGTTGGTTTAAGAAGGCCTAAATGAAATACTATTTATTTTTTGCAAGAAAACTACTAATAAAAAATTCTCACTTGAATCTAATATTCAGAAGTATAGCAAACTACCACACCATCACCATCACAATAAAGAGTACATTCCCAGTTCACAAAGAAGAGAGAATTCCCAAGTCCTGGTTTTCCCAAAAACATCTCTTCAGACCAAGAGATTTCTGAATCTTAATACAATCAAAGGGAGGACCGTAGAGCTTAAAAATCAAGGTGTTAAATATCACATACCTTTGAGGAAGACATTGTCCCTTAAGTAGCCCTACTAAGTTCACAGCCCTTAAGGGCAAAAATGAAAATACTTTTATTTCTCATGGACAGTTTCAGAAACCAAGATTACCTTGTAGAGAGAGAGTTTGAGCACTGATAGAGGAATATTTAGCCGTGACTTTGGGACTTGATATCAGGCTTAATTTCAGAAAAAAAAAAATTAACTTCCATACTTTGAAAAGATAGGAGCATAGCTTTACCAGAGAAGTTTAAGTTTCTCTAAGATGGATGTCAGATCTCAGGGCACTTCTCACTTACAGTCTATAGCCAAGGACTGCCTCAGCATGGAAGGACAAAGTTTACATCATTAAGAAGATCACATCTCTCTCATTTAAACAAAAAGAAGCTCAATAAGAACATCCAAAGAGATAGGAGGATTCAGACAAATAGCTTAATTATTCAAAATGTAGAAAGTGCTCCATAGAGCTCTCAAATTATGGAGAAGTAGACATCAACAACTAGGACCCTGTGGTATTAGAAAAATTCATCACTACAAAGTGACAAAAGCCCCAAATTATCCAGTAGGATGCCACTGATGAGTCAGACACAAACAGGGGTATTACAGGTAAAAAGTACTGAAGTCTGCTTCTCCATAATTCTATGGCACTATAACACACTGGCCATTTAAGGCCAAGGAGTCATCCTGGGGCAGATAGCTGAAAAAGCCCTAAAGGACCCAAAAGGAAATGTTTGTATTTTCTTCAGGTCTCAAAAAAAAACAAAAACAAAAACAAAAACAAAAACAAAAACAAAAAAAACAGCCAACTGGGAATTCTCACTTACGGTTTGTATGTGTTGTTTTGTTTTGTTTTTAATTTTGTTTTAACTCTCTTCCTGTCTTGCTTCAACATGACTAAATCTCTAGCCTAGATTTTCTGAGGCAACGGAGACAGTGGCCACCTAATTCTCCTGCCCAAAGCTTCCCTAAAACTATATCCCACTAACATGTGACCTCTAGGTATAGCTACCCAGTCTCTATTGTAATCACTGGAAATCTTACACAATACTATTAAGTGAACAAGGGCCTTGGCATCAGTCAGACCTAGATTTAAATGTAAGCCACAACATATGATTGACTGTGTGACTCTCATTTTTTGGCCTATTTTCTCAATTATAATATTCTACATGGGCACACAATCTGTAAATCCTGATTAGATTCGTTTTTTTTTTTTTAATCTATTAGACATTCTTTAGGCGGAACAATTGGGGAAATTTGAACATGGACTGAATATTAGAGGATGTTGAGATATTGTAAATTTTCTTCAGGTATGATAAGAGTAATATACTTAGGGTAATATATTTCTGTTTTTTGGACATTTCAGGACATGTATCAGGTATATTTAGGGATAAAGTATCATAATATCTGCAATATATTTTTGTATGGTTCAGAAAAAGAATAAAAGATAGGTGAGTGGGGAAGAGGGAAATGTGAGAAGAGGGAGAGAATGACAAAATGTTAACTGCTGATGCTGTTGAAACTACTCTAGTGGGGTACACAAAGTAACAATTATGAAAAACTGAACTGATCCTCCCCAAGAAGCATCATGACTTCAAGATTTTGTTCAGTCCCACTTAGGCTAGAAAGCTACACCCACATCCTGTACAGTGGACACTATTGATCTTGTACCTCCAAATGTGTATCCCTAAGAAATGTATGCATTCACTGCTAAGATTCAAGACCCGGGATGTTGAGATCTCATATGCAAAAATATTGAATGTAGACTAATATTAAATGTAGACTAAATTCCTCTTCATAGAGATCTAAATATATTTGTTAAAATGGTATAAGGCTCCATCCTAACAACTTCTGGACATTCAGTCTATTGAACAGCCTAACACCCAACTTTTTTAAGAATGTAAATTCTGCTTGAGAATAGAAAGACAACTTAGAAGAAGACTGAAACTCAGATACATTATTGTTCCTTTGAATATACTACAGTGTGTTCTGTTTCAATAATACAATATAGGTATTTCATGAATGCATTCTTTGATGCATTCTTTGATCTTTTAGATTACATAGTTGTGTATCTAGAAGATATTTTAATGTATCCTGAGACCCTGAACAAAATATTGCTCGTGCTCATTTGGTATTGGCCTGCTCCCCAAGAATGTTGACTATATGCCAAGACTGAGAAATGTACATTTGATTTAACCCAGATAGAGCACTGAGATGCTTCATCTTCCTTCAGGGTGTCTAGATGCTTTCAAAAATGTCAATACTATCTTGAGTTGATATCCTTCTATTCTGCTCTAGGGATATTCAATCCTTCCTAAAAATTTTCAGGTTTAAATCTATATCCAATATATATTTAAAGCATAACTATTGCTTTATTGTATATTTTCCCAACTTACCTACCCATAAATGTAAGTAACATATATGCAAACATAAGCATATCATTTATCTAAAGAATATAACAGGGTCTTCAAACATTCAAAGCCAATTTATGACTGCCCCATTCATAGTTTTTTTTTTTTATATTTGCAGTTATACTTTACCATTTATATTTGTACTTCATCATTTAAACCTCTATAAAGTTGTGGGAGTCATGTCATTCGGGTGAGGCAAAAAAAAATCTTACCTGTTATGGTCCAGTAGTGTTCAGGTAAATTAGAACCAAACAAAACAAAAGAAATACACTTATATTTGTAGTATTTAACAATTTTTTGTTGTGTATATACTTCCCACTTAAAGTCATCAACAGTTTAACCACCAGATCACAAAAATGCCTTTCCTAAGGTGACATAAGATACCTCCAGTGCTCAATTGGCCTTGACTCTACCTCTCAAATGAATTTACCAGTGCAAAAACCAAACCATAGAATTTAAAAGCTATTGTCATTAAACATCAAAACCTTATTTTAAATAGTTCTAAATACCTGGGAATTCCCAGGCACCTCAATTTATAGTCATTCAAGCATTCATTCATGCTCTTACTCAGCAAGTATTCAATGAGTCTTTGGGTCCCCATATGATTAGCATTAGTAACCAATACAGAATCCCTGTGAATCATGGAAAATCTTCCCTAGCTACAGGGTTTTTCCTCTTCCCTGTCAGGTTCCATAAAGTCAAGTTAAATATTTAAATAGTCTCAGTTTTACCTTATGTAAAATGAAATGTATTATGACCTATCACATAAGGATAAAATGGACTGGAAGAGTATATATTTTCAAAATATAGCCACAACACATAGATAGATGATAGATAGATAGATAGATAGATAGATAGATAGATAGATAGATAGATATGGATAGATGATATAGATATAGATATAGATATAGATATAGATATAGATAGATAGATATATCATGCTATATGCTCACCTACGATGTGATCTTTCTACTCAAGATCACACATAAATATATAAGGTCTTTGAACCTCTCCTCTTGACCCTAGCAGGATTGTAATCTTCTTGGATCAATACAATATGGTAAAAATGACACTGTACAGTAGCCTCTGATTGGGTTTTGATTACTTCACTTTTCCTCACCTTCATCATCATAGGTGTTTGAACATATAAAAGGCTTAATGGTTATATTGATAAGTGGCCCAAAGATAGACAAATCCTTTCTACAAGATTTCAAATGAAGAGGTGTTAAGTACTCAAATGACTCCATTTTTAAGGGACTGCTTGACACCTGGTCCTAAAAGATTATGGAACATTTCACAGTGCTAGTACTTTGAGGTCTAGAGATCCATGGGACAAGATGATACATGCCAAGTTAACCATTGTGACCATAGGGTCTAACATTATGTCTGGCAGTTCGTGGGAAACCGGGAAATATTTGGTGAGTATAAGAGTGAACATACACACCCAAAAAGTAGATTCCAACATAATACTCTTACACTTTCGGGATGGGAATACCGCTTTGTTTCACTGTACCGCACCCCCCCGTGAGCTCTCCTTGGTGCTGAAATCCACACCTTGCCTGCAGTACTGGCATCATTACTAGCTTAGGAGTACATGGAAGAGATGGGTTCTCCCACAGACTCCTCACGAGTGCAATTGTGGAGTTCTCATGGCACGGAGGTTTTGCACTGTTTTCAATAGACCCACCTAATGCAACTGTGCATATGTAAGAGAGACTCAACAATGTGACTTTTACCCTCATTCTAGAACAGAGAGGCAGTAAACTGGGTGAAGGCAGTATAAATTCAAGCATGAAAGATCAATGGTAAGAAAATGATAATTTCCAGTGTACACACTATTGACTAGAAAAAATATTATGTATGTCTAAATCTTAATTTTGTAGTTACCTTTTCCTTTCTTTGGGGAAAGCAATATACTCTGGGTCCTTGAGTGACTTGCAACCAGCAGTAAGAGATTTCTCTTATGCTCTTTGGTAATTTTTCCTCATAAAAGGAGAAAAATCCTTGACTCATCACTAAAGGGTTATGACTTTATTTAGGCAACTCAACGTCTCAACCTGAGAAAGTTTCTACTGTTGTTTAATACAAACAAAGAATGGTATCATAAAATTTATGGGAATGTGATTTTTTTTCTATTTATACCACTTAAACCACCATCATATCTAGGTATTTACACCTTCATCCCAAGCTCATTATGCTACCACCTATACCTCAAGTCTAAAATCACAAATCAAGTACTGACCTTCTTCATATTATGAAAATGTCTTAGACCTTCAAGGCATTGAGATGGTAAAGATTGTATAGAATATCAAAGATACAAGTAGAGAAGGAGAACAAACACCAAAGAAAATACAACATAGATTCTAAGACAAAGGAATTAAGGACCACAAGAGTAGTAAGAACAATGGTTTAATAAACATATGTACATGCCAAGCTCCTTGCCCCTTTCCACATTATCTCATTTATCGTCACACCAAATCTACATCTTATACCTATCTCAAAATAAGCAGGTACAGAGAGATTAAATAATGTATCTTTTTTTCACCTATCTAGGGAAAAGAGGGCTAAAATTTGAGAACTAGGGAATCTGATTCTAAATTATGTGTACTTCATCAGCCTAGACATAAAAATCTATTCAAAATTCAAATTTCCAATATAGATAAGTTTCTACAAAATTCCAAAATTAATGAGATTCATATTTTATACATGTATTATATTGAAAGACTAATTGGTTTGAAAACAGGTCTAGGACTATTCTGTACCCATACTAGTATCTAGAATCATATATGGTCCCTGATGAGTGCTCAATGAGTATTTACTCAGTTAAATTTTTAACCAGTTTTGAGTATAAGGTTTTTTTTTTTATTTCCAATTTTTAGAACAAGGGATCACTCAATTTTTTGAATTTGACATTTCAGATCTGGAAAAAAAAAACTGAGAAAATAGCTAGTCACTGAAAAAAAGACATGACTTGTTCAAGGTCACACAGCCAGTTGGTGGCAGAGCTAGAAAAATCAATGGGGGATCCAGCCACTTTAGCAGGAGGTGAACAACAGTTTCCCCTCTTGCAGATAAGTAGAGAAGAGTTGTGAATGCATCATAATGAAGAAGAAAACAAGTGATTACAACTGGGAGCACTTGAGGAGAGACAAAATGGGGACCTGGAGGAAATGTTTGATAGCTGGCATGTCCCTGTCATGGAAGCGGTAAAGTAGCACAAGAAAATGACAAGCTAATGGGAACCCTGGTGGGAAGCAGCTGGCACATGTTTTTCCTGAACTGTAGCTTAAATTATCATTGCCATTCTTGTCAGAATGGTTTGGTATATTCAGACAACCACAGTCCCCAGATTTCTAGTGCCCTGGGGAGGAAAATGGGTATGTCCTAAGCAAAGGTGAACCAATAAAGATGGCTGAGTGAGAAACCTTAGAGAATCAGAAGAGAATATTTCAACATGGATTCCAGAGATGGTGGGGTAACCACTATATGGATGTCACAGGTAAGCAGATATCAGCTTATCACACATAAGAATGTTCCAGCAACTAAAATATTATCACCAGGAGGGTGATTGCCTTCCAGGGGATCCGAATGACTTTCCTTGCAACTTGGAACACTCAAGCAGAGACTGAATGTCAAAATATACTGAAACAAATTTAAATGTCAAGTAGTTGTTATATTATATTACTTTTAAAAAATCTAGATTCTAATATTTTAAATGAGCTCATACTATAAAGTGTATTCCAAAGCTGCCCAGAAGAATGCCTCTAACCCTCTGAATTTAAGGCAAAGTTCTGATCTTCACTAAACTGAGACCACAGGCTAGAGGTAGTAACACATCCCACATGTGTCTATAGTACTTGATAGTTGATGCAGAACTTTCACTTTTAAGCTCTCATGTGACCTCCCACCCCCAGAACCCTAAGAAGAACAAGGCAGAGGCATTTCCTATTAGATACAGGAAAACAGGGATCATTCAATTAGATAATGGGTTATGAAATTCCCATTACAAAGTGGGTACTTTCCTAGGCACTGGGGATACAGACGTGGAAAAACTCTCCTGGTGAAGTTACATTCTTGTGGAGAGAGACAGGCAATAAAAAATAAGTAAATACATGTTATATCTTGAGGGGATAAATGCCATAAATAACAATGTTGCAGGTAAGGGAGAAGAGCGCTAACAGTGTGAGGGGTCCCATTTTATAAAGGGGATTGAGGGAAAATATGAAATCTTTAGGAAATGATAGAACAAGACTCGAGGCTACCCCCCCCCCAAAAAAAAGCATCTTGGGTAAAGGGAATGGAAAACACAAAGACCTCAAGATGAGGACATTTCTGGCGCTTTCAAAGAATGGAAAGAAGATCAGGGTGTTGGACTGAACAAGGAGGAGAAAGGAGAGTAGATCAGATTGTGTAAGGCATTGCAAACCATCTAACAGACTTTGGCTTTTGCTCTGGGTGAGGTGAAAAGCCCCTGAAGGCTCTGAGCATAGAAACCTATGACCTAACAGTTTAAAAAGATCACTCAAAATGCTACAAAGATTAGAGGCCAGAGGACAAACAAAAATTTAAAAAGTGAGAACTGCTAGAAGGTACTTGCAAAATGCAGGCAAGGAGGTGGTGTTGGAACGGACCAGTGGAGGTGGAGAAGGTGGGAAGTGATAGGGTCTGCGATTTATTTTGAAGGAAAACACTAGAGTGAATGCTGGATGAACGAACATCGTAATACCAGTCTTTCCTTCCTAATCTAACTTGCATAATGCAAACCATTGACCTTGGACAGGTCATTTAACTCTGCATCATCTTCACTGATTTAAAATCCAGACACTCGTAACATTTGCAAACTTTAGTGTCATAATTTTTTTCAGTTTAACACTAAAGTGTTAGCTCTGGAGGGCTCTTCTTATAGAATATGGGGATGGCGGCATTGATACATCAGACCTGCTTCCTGAAGATTTACTAATCTCTGCCTGCTTAGAAAGATAACCCCTCCCACCACTACACACATATGCACCTGGAGGCACACCGTTACAGAGTTCTCTACACGTTCTTGGCATTGAGGTTGCCTGCTCTTGTCTAAATGTGTGTTTATAATACAGGATTCCCAGGGGGTCAACTGACTCATGGAGAGACTGAGGCAATGAGACATGAAAGACTGGCCTACAGTCACTTGAGATCCTGGTAGGATATAGTTTTAGTCTCCTGTTCAGTACTATCTTCTCTTAGTCATTCAGCAGTGCTTTTCCTAAAATGCTCCAAAAAATATTCATGAGGAGGGCCAGATGGATTCTACAAAACTGACATTTTTGGGTTTAAAAGTAACTGAGAGACAATTTACACATTCCATAAAATGAGGGGGCGTTGGACTTGAAGACTGTGAAATGCTTTGCTGGTGGCAGTTTGCTTTCTATGCAATTAGAAATTGTTTTTATTGTTGCAAGTGAGATTTACAATCTGTACTTCTGAATACGGTTTCAAAAAATTATGCAGGCCCCAGTGCAATTTAGAGCTCGCGTTAGCAAACTGGTAGGTGGAGTTCTTTGCTGGGGTGGTTAACTGCCTCTTCTATCCCCTTCTGTGAAAGCTTCTCAAGAGAATATATTCTCAGCAAAACCTTTAACCAAACTACAAATTAATTAAAAATTGTGTTCAATTCCTTCCCTCCCATCTGGCCTTTCTGTGTCTCATCTTCATTTCCTGCCTTCTTCCAAGACTTCTGGGATCCACCACCCAGAATAAACTACCCCAAAACACATTCACAAGTCTTTCCTAGGAGAATTTGATTGTTAAAAGAAGAGTCTGGATGGAGCAAGTCTTAATCCAAAGGAATAAATCTTGAGTGTAGTGTCCTGTAATCTTCTTTGGAAATAGAGTCTTTCCAGATGTAATTAGTTAAGGATCTGAAGACAAAATAATTACACATTTAGGGTGGGTCCTAAATTCAATGACTAGTGTGTTCTTAGAGAAAGAGAAGAGGACACAGAGAAGGTCATGTGAAGACGGAGGCCGAGATTGAGTTATGCTGCTCTAAGTCAAGGAACACTAAGGGCCAGGAGAAGGTGCATGATGGGGGTGTCCCTAGAGCCTTCAGAGAAAATATGGCTCCATTGCTATCTTGATTTCAGACTTCTATCCTCCAGAACTGTAAGAGAATAAATGTGTGTTGTTTTAAGTCACCAAGATTGTGGTAATTCATTATGGGAGCTCTGGGAAGCCAATACAGTGGGATTTGAGCTATCATGACACTTACAGAAAGACCATTATGGGCAGGTGACCGTCAATGACCCCATAAAATCACAGCATTGTGTAGAAAACTACCTATAAGCCTACATTCAGGAATTCATGGAAATCTCTACTTAATAATATAGCCTCTGTTGTCAGACTATTTGAAATGAACCTCAGCCCCACCACTTCCTAATCATGGGGCTGGGGGAAAATAACATCTGTACTCCCCAAGTTTCTCCATATGTCCAATGAGGTTAATACTTTACCTCTCTCAAAAAGCCATTGCATAGATTAAATGAGAGATGGTATGTTAAACTCTTAGAACAGTGACTAGCACATAGTAAGTGCTCAATAAATAGATAATTTTTACTAAAAGAGGCAGGGAATGGACCTTTCAACCACTCTGCCTTCAGGAGTCACTCTATTTGAAGTGAAACAGTACTGTATTAGTTTTTTCCTAAAAAAATAGAATCATCCTCTTTGTTCTTCTCAAAGAATGGCCACTGAAGGTGAACAAAGAAGAAATTTCCTAAGAGAAGAATCAAGAACCTCCAAATTAGCTTAAAAAGGTCTCTAGCCTTCCAGCCAGGAGGCAAAGGGTCACTCTGCATTCCCTCTGTAGATCACAGGATAGTTTTCAAGGCAAGCGGAAGTTATAAATGTAAAAATCAGTTTAATCTCTTTTTTAAAATGACTGAAGCAAATATGGTAAACTGGGCAGCCCGGGGAGCTCAGTGGTTTAGCGCCGCCTTCAGCCCAGGGCGGGATCCTGGAGACCTGGGATCGAGTCCCACGTCAGGCTCCCTGCATGGAGCCTGCTTCTCTCTCTGCCTGTGCTTCTGCCTCTCTCTCTCTCTGTATCTCTCTCATGAATGGATAAATAAAATCTTTAAAATCTTTAAAAAATATACAGTGAACAATATTTGATATTCTCTGTTCTTGTCAGGAACATTTTTACGCTTATTATTTGAAAAAATGATGTAAGTAAAAATTTAAGAGAAGTAATGAACTGAGTCAACAGGTTATAAATACTAAGAGTCAGGGCGAACTTTGTGGTCAAAGTTTCAGTTGGGTAGAAAAGAATAAAAGACACCAAAAACAAACAGAAACAGAAACTTGCAGAAGAAAAGCAGGCAAGGGAAGACAGCCTATATCAATGCCAAGAGTACCTTAGATTTTCCCAGTGAGAAAATTTTCATGAACATCTTTCTAAGACAGACACTGCTCTCACTATATGGCCTTTTGAAAACTGAAGCATGGAAATGATGGAGCACAGACTCCTATTTTCAGAGAATATGCCCTATTTGTCATATCAACACAGAGTTGGTCCTAATTAAATGTTTCTCGAATCGAAGTGAGTACCTGTGAGAGTAGACAGCTAAGTCAGGCATGGAACATGGCACCAAAATATGCTGACTCTAACCAATGCCTTACTGCTTTGCCAAAAAAAACCCATCTCGTTCCCCCTTGCCCTGGGGTGAGGGTAGGCTCGCTACGACTGGAGTTCTGTAGCTGGATGGCATATGGTCACATTGCTCATTCACTACTCTTTACATGATCTGCTTCTAGCGCCACACTTGAGATCACACTGAGCAGCTGTTGGGTTCCTGCTGTGACTTCTCAGAGCAGTAGCTCTGCAGAAAAGTGTGGAGTCAGAGGCATGGCCTTAGGGTGTGGTGCCCGACAGCAGCCAGGGCTCTGATTGGTGGAAACCCTTTCTTGCTGAATCCTATTAAGCATAATTTGTAAGGGATGCTGTTGTAACTGCTCCAGAAGCCAGATGGGACGTCTGTAGCCAGCAAAACCTCTATCCCCAGGACTCAGTCAACGGGGGACAGCTCGGAGTCCAGCCACACGGATAGGTCTTTACTCCAGGAGCTCAACCACTTAGAGCTAATACATAGACTGAGAATCAGCCAGCCTCTCCCTACTTCCCAACGCAGAAAGAGAAGCCTCTCTCCTCTCTTCCATATCCCACAACTGTTTCTCATCCGTAAAGCTACCCTAATTACCCCTTGAGTCTGATTTCACTGTGTAAAATGATAGGCTAAGGGATACATGGTAAGAGGCCTTTTGCCCTATGCAACGTGCTGCCATTCAAGGCACTTGCAGCAGTGCTTTATTCGAGAATCTGTAAGAAGTTGGCCACGATAAGAGGCCTCACACACCTTTAGTCTGTATGGAGCAGGGCCTGGGAGGTTGATTATCCATATGGATCCCCCATGGGCAATGCAAAGCCCAGGGATGCCGCTCCTTGCACCAGAACATGAAGCAGCAGAAAGTCTCTCTTATGTGGTAGGGACGAGATGGTGACCTCTAGCACAAAGGTTCAGTGACTTTTTCTTTTGAAAAGCTTGTAACAGCTTCCTTTGCCTCCGGATTGCTGATGCCTTTAGAGTTCGGGGAAATATGTGTGGCTAGACCTACCCATGAGTCAGATGACTTGAGCAAACTCCCCCTGAGTTGATAAGAGATGCACTGTCACTTCCACCCAGGTCAATACTGAGGCTGGGGGAACTGACGCCTCAGGAGCTACCTTTGTGAGCAGAGTGCATTCCTTTTTGTAATCAGACAATCAGCTCAGAGCATCACTGGACAGGACTCCCGAGAGCCGCCCGCTTTCGGCTCGATGTGCAAACTGCCTCCAGCCACTGCAACCAAGCCTACCCCTTCAGCAGTTCAAAGGTACTAAACCCATATACTTAGCAAAGTAAGGGGGGGCTTGTCAAGAACCCAGGACTTTCATTCCCATAACAAACTACTTACAGCTAGTTCATCTAGGCCTACTGCATCTATTTATTAGGGTGGATTCAGAGATCCTCCTCTCAGGGACAAAAACTTTCAGCAATAAGAGTTGAGTGTAATATACGATATTGGAAACGTGCCTCCTACCACTTTTCACTGCCCCCAAATCACAGGGATCTTGCCTGAGATGCTTAGGTATAGATGCACATTTGTGTGTCCACTGGATTGGGTATGACCTTCCCCTGGTGCCGCACTCTTCAAGAGGCCAGGGACAAGAGGTATTAGTTCATTTATGCTGCACCTTGCACGTGCTAGCACTCAAATATGTGATGGATAAATAAATGAATGGGGGGAAAAAGCAACGGCCTAATAATCCTGGGTTGAAATAGAACTAAAGTCACCAAGCGTTAGTTTGATATTTTGCTTTTGCATTTCTTCTACTTTGAATAGGTAAAACAGCATTGTAATGGAAGTTCAAGTTTGGTAGGAAAGAAGACTGCAGAACAGAGGCCCACCTGACTGCAGTTAGAGCTTGCCCGCCAGAAGCGGAAGCCAAAGACACTCCCCCATACTTCCCTTTACCTGAGAATGCACTTAAAAACAGTTATTCCACTATTTTTAGCCCTGCATATCACCAGACGTCCTTACTTGGACGGACTTCCTCCCAACACCACGACTAGGTGTGATCCTTTCACCTATGGATAGTTTCTGCATCCCTTCAGGTGCTAGGAGAATATATTCCAGCTTCAGCTTCAGTTCTCCACCATCATTTGTGTGGCCTAAGGCCGAAGGCTAATGACAAAGTCCCCCAAATAGCCTTTTTTAGCCATTTTTGTCAAAAGATGCTCTTGTAAGAGAAACCGTGCATGGGCCAAGCCCTCACACAGTCGCTGGTTGCAGCATCTAGGCAAATGTCGGTTTGAACCCGCCGTCCTCCAAATGCACAGTTAGCTCAAGGCCCCAGTTCATCTACTGGGATTACAGGAGGGACTGGAGAGGAGACACAGAAAAGCCACGCGGTGCTCAGGAGTCACATTGATCACATTGATCACATTCTGGCCCCTGCCCCATGGTGCTCTGCTGCCTGGCGTTGAAGGAAAACACAGGATCAGACAGAGACAGAGAAGGGAAACATGAGACAGAGGTCGGGAGAAGTGAGCAGAAAAGGAGGCGGTAAGAGGATGAGAAGAAAAGGAGTTCAACACAGGCCAACCCTCTGTAGTTCCTTCCCAACCCGTGCTTCAGGCTCTAGGGGCGAGCTCTGCCTAAAAACAGACCTGGAGAGAACTACCACCAAGTCACACACTCTGTTAACTCATTTAGTGACTGCACGTCCACCGCGGGGGGTGGGGGTGGGGGCTCTTGTCCTCTCGCCAACATTCATCAGAATGGATACTTCAGATATGTCACTTATTTTAACATTTATTTTAGAGAGAGAAGTCGAGGAGAGAGAAAGAGGGTGCAAGCACGCAAGCACGAGTAGGAGGAGGGGCCCAGGGAGAGAAAGCATCTCCAGCAGACTACAGGCTGAGCACAGAGGCCCATATGGGGCTCAATCCCATGACTCTAAGATCCCAACCTGAGCTGAAGACCAAGAGCCAGACGGTTAACTGAAGGCACCACCCAGGTGCCCCTGCTTGTGTTATTCTTTCCACCTAGTGCTTCCACACATTAGCTTATTCCACTCCCTTAACAACTCTGTAGGTCCCACAGGGCCTGGCGCTGGGGGTGGGGGATGGTCTCTCTTTTCAAGAAGAGGAAACCAACAGCCACAGATAGAAATTCTCACCCAAGAGCTCATAGCTGTGGCCGAGTGAGGGATAAAATCCAGGTTTCCTGGCTCCAGCCTGGATGTTTTTATAGAAAGAGAAGGGAACTGGGATCCCTGAGTGGCGCAGCGGTTTGGCGCCTGCCTTTGGCCCAGGGCGCGATCCTGGAGACCCGGGATCGAATCCCATATCGGGCTCCCGGTGCATGGAGCCTGCTTCTCCCTCTGCCTGTGTCTCTGCCTCTCTCTCTCTCTCTCTCTCTCTGTGACTATAAAAAAAAAAAACAAATAAAAAAAAAAAAAAAAAAGAAAGAAAGAGAAGGGAACTCACAGAATCTATGCAGTCCTCAGCCACTGTCATTTGTCTCGATTTTTGGCTCAAACCACGAAGTTAGCTACTGTGTCACTTGTCGCCGTGGGCAGAGGTGGGAAGGGTACAGCAGCTACCTCTTCCCTAGCCCTCAGCTTTTAACACTGATTGCTCTATTGGAATACTTATATTGTCACCTGAGATGGTTCCAGAAGAGAAATATAGGTCTTTGTGAAGGTCTTGGATAAAGGCACTATGAGGTACGTGCCAAAGAAATACGGGGGACTACCCCTAAGATAAAGGACCCCAAAGATGAGCAGTTAGTGCAGGGCCCTCTTTTGAGGAACGGGATAGAGAACATAAATGCCCCAGCAAACATCAGTGCTCTGCCTTAGATTTGCAAGCAGCATGTTGGGGAAAGGATCAGAGCACACGGGAGTCCTTCCCTCTCCCCTGACCCCTGTCCCCAGGGCCATGAGCATAGTAATGAGCATTCCCCACATAGTAAGTGTTTACACATAATTCTATTGCAATTTGTTTTTTGTTTTTAGAGGGGTCAGGGACAAAGGGAGAGGAAAAGGAGGAATCTCAAGCAGACGCCCTCCTGAGTACGGAGCCAGATGTCAGGACCCTGAGATCATGACTTGAGCTAAAATCAAGTCGGATTCTTAAGCAACTGGGCCACCAGGAACCCCAATTCTATTGTTTGCTACATTATATTTGTGTATGTACCTAATGTCTTTCAAAAGTGGCAAAGAAATAGGAAAGTTCATTTGCCCAGGTGCATTCAGCATATTCAGTATTCCAGATGAATAATATTCAAACGTAAAAGTCCCTACCATGATATTTATATTAGTATCCTACATAGTGTATTATGACACTACAATGATGTTGTGGGGGGTTTTATGCCAAGGTCTAGATCATATGCATCTGTCCCATGTGGCCTTGGGAGTTAGACGAAGAGGAGCTCTCAGCTGGGGAGGAATAGTTAGGCTCCACTTAGCTATGCGTCCATGGGCCAAGCACATTTACCTGTAGACCTTATTTTCAGCATCTCTAAAATGATGAGACTCTGTTTATAGGACCTCTTGCAGCCTAAGATTCAATGATCCCATGGTACTTTGTCTTTCTACTCCAACCCACATGCAGAGCACAAGGAGAAACAGGCCCCCTCTCCATGGGCAGCCCCATCCATAATGATTTAGTAGACAAGGAGAAGGTTGGTTCTGGGAAATGCAGCCCCTGCCTTCCCATCCTCCTCCCCCTTCCCCTACACTTTTCCCATCCACACCTGTCTCCAGGCCTCAGCTTCCTGGTCACAGTGGGAAACTCCCACCTACCAGCTGGGATGGCTTTATTTTTGTGAAAAGAGAACAGCTGGGTGATTTTAAAGATGGAACTTAAGACCCACTTAACTAGTCAACTCCAGTTGTCAGGCCCTGAAGCTGCATTTAAGGACAGGAGTTGTGGATGTGACATGAAAGCAAAGAGGTCCAGATGCTTTGTTTCTGCCCCCAGCAGGAGAGACTGCATACTTTATGAGATTTTTCCAAAGAGCTTCTGCAGGATTGCTTTGGTCTTATTCTTCTCTTTATAAAAGGTTTTCCCTACTGTCTGGTGTTTTGAGCATTTTGGCTTAGGGAAGAAAGAGGGTCAGCAAGTTAACAAATTAGTCATGTTCCACCCGGCCAGGCCATCAAAAGCTAATTTTACTCAGTCTCGGCCTAACCTATCTCTAGATCCTGATATGTATCTAAATGATGGAAAGCTCTGTTCAGATTCATAAAATATTTTACAGAGGAGTAAAACAGATCTTATAGACCCATTTCTCATTAAAAAGGTCAATGCTGGGAACATCTGATGCTATATAACTGTCTGATTCAATTTAGCAGGTCAAGCCTGACTAATCCTATCTTCTGATTGGGGTGAATTCATTTCCCCTGAAAATAATTTTCCCACAGGCTGCCGGATTATGTACTCTAAACCTATATTTTTATAAGACATCACTAGGATGTTGATCAAGCCTAACTCATCCATTAAACAAAATGGAGGGGGAAAATAATCTACAGCACAAATTAACACTCAGAAGCCATAAGCAATGAATTCTAAACCCTATTAGAAATTGGATAGTATCCTTAGCCAAAGAGCAGAATGTGAAAGAACAGTTGGAAGCAAATCTGTTCAAAGTTCACATATTCTGAATCCACAGCTGTTAGAGCCGGAAAATAAGAGAACCTACTTTTTCGAACTGTCCTTAGATCAATAAATTAATAAAAAATAATACTACACAACAAAGACCAGGGCATCAGAATCGGAACTGGGTTCTATTTCTGGTTCTGCCTCCCGCTGTGTGATACTGGGGGGAAAAACTTCTTCCCGAAGCCCAATTACTTTATTTATCACACAAAGGCTTCAAAGCTGTCCTGCTTATTGCGAACAATAGTATTGTTCTTTGGTTCTAAATGTAAGTGTTAATTATGTAGATAAACTTCTAATGTGAGCTTTAAGTATTTAGGTCTCCATCCCCAAGGTCACATGCACACTCTCCTCGTTAACCCCGAAAGTCATCTTTGAGGATGCTTCACGGCCTCTTATTTTAAAGTGCTGCTTTCTCCTTCTAGCTATCTTTTATGCACAACTCCGTGTTCTGAATCAAATGTTATAATACCCCAAAAAGAGTATCTAGTATAATCCCCAAATATCCCCATTTCTCCCTCTGGGCAGAGATATGATTACATGTCTCCACCCCCTTGAATTTGGCATGATCTTACAATACACTTTAGCCAGAGAAATAAGACAAGTGACAACAGAGCTGGCTCATAATTTTCTACATTATTTCCCCTTTCCTACCCACAATATGGTAGCCGGTGGCTGCTCCATCACCCTGGGTCCAGGAGCAGACAAAGCAGAGCCCCAACCCAACCAATAACTAACACGGGCCATGAGCATGGATTTGCTTGGTTAAGCCACTGAGATTTGACTGATAAAGCTCCACTTCATGAAGACCATCACTTGAGCGGGCTGTCAGAGGTAGCGGAGTAAGCAATAAGCAAGAAGTACATATTCTAGTTATTTGGATCAGAAATACTGTGCTATGTAATTGCTATGTCATTGCTTTGCAAGTTTTTACATACGAGCAGCAAGGAGGAAGTCTCAGGATATGGCAAAATCAAGAACCTGAGACAGATCAGGATGGAGTCTCAGAAAGGACAACGATTAGGGAGAGACTAAGCAGTAAAACTACAGCATGTGAGTCACAAGAGTAGGTTTAAGTACAAAAGAATTGATTCCAATGTGTTCAAGAGGCAAATTACAAAGGGAAGCCCAGACTGAATGCAGAGAACAAAGAAGTCCCACCCTGGGTTTGTCTCGCTGTTCCACACGCCTGGTTTGCAGCTTTGCCAGGCCTCACTAAAACGGTTATAATTTTTGGTTCTTTTCTGTCAGCTGTAACCCACTGAGCTGTCTTGGGAAGCAGCCATGCATAAAACTAGCTCAAAGGAGGCAAGTCCACCTCATCAGAAGATACATTCTTGATTACTAACCGAAATATTTCCTGTTCTTGCCTGGTGTTTCATAACAACGCAACTGCATTCATTTTCCCCACCGGTGTAAACATCGTTAATTGCTGCAAGGTAAACAAAGTTCAAACAGAGGAGGAACCAGACGGAGAGGCATTCCTTTCCTTACCAAAGTCAGCACCAAGGACAAGGCAACGAAGACGGTGTGAGCAGCTTCTGTCAGCAACTTTCTAGCTGCCATGCTTTAGCATCTGTGGCCCACTTCGTATTTACCAACCTATGGATCTGTGAGAACCATAATCAGGGTTATGATACGGTTTCTGAGAGGGAAAACTCAGGGCAGGTGTATAACTGATATTTTTGCTTTAGACAAATGTAATTAGTACCAAGTTCCAAGGCCTACAAAATGAGGTCATATTATCTGAATTGCAGATTTTCCCACCTGCTTCCCATGCAGCCTTGAAGGTGTAACTTTCCATTATTGCCATGGATTTTCAGTTCCTAAAGAATTGTTCTGTGAACCAGAAAATGAGACCACTGTGAGGGCTGCATATGAGAATCACCTGGGGAGCTTTTGAAACTCCTGCCACCCAACCACACCCCAGACCAATTATTTCAACATTGATGAGGGCATGACCCAGACATCAGTACTGTTTATCTGCTTAAGCCTCCCTATACCAGGTGATTTTTTACAATCTAATTTGGAGTACTTTCCCCAAAAAATCTGATTTAATTGGTGTAGGGGGCAGCCTAAGTATCAGGATTTTCTAAAAGTTCTCCCAGCTGATTCTACTGCACACCACACTTGAGAACCATCCCTACAGAGGATAGGCCTAGCAGTTGGAAATATTACCTCTTCAAAACTTGTTTCTGAAGATGAGGGATAAAAGGCCCTTGAGGTGGTTATAAAAACAGAATCTTCAGATTAGTTTATTCATTCCAAACATTTACCAGCATATAAGCATGCGTCAAACACTAGTTCTTATGGATACAAAAAAAAAAAAAATCCTAGAGTTCAGAACCCAGCTGAAGTACTAGAATATATATTAAGTGTGATGGAAGGAGTAAACAAGTATTGCAATGAAATACTGCCTCTGCATGGAAAGGAAATCAGCATAAGTTTAACTCAAACAGAAGATGCCTAGGTGTCTAGAAGAATCAGTGGTAGCAAACCAGTTAGTGTGGGATTCCAAGCCATAGGGACAGAATGTGCAAAGCATATCTTGCCCAAAGAAGTTTTGCTTCCAAGTACAAAAACTGACTCCGAACTATCTCAAGCAAGAAAAGAAATATACAGGGGAAGAGAGAAAAGTAGGAATAAATCACGATTCCAGAGTAAGTAACTATTAACTTTAATACTCTCCTCTCTTTCTCCCTGTACCAGTGTTTTCTCTAATTCTTGCCATGACTGAACTTGGTAATCCCAACTTCTCCTGAGGTGTCATGTCCTCACTTCTAGCAATCGACATAAAGTAACTGGTGTCTTTGAATCTTGAATCCAAATTCCAGGGAAAGACAATACAATTTGTCCCCTTAGGTCAGGTGCCCACTCTTGATCCAATCAGCTACAGCCAGGGTCAGAATACAAACATGGCTCTGAGGGCCTTTTCTCTGCTGAGAGACAGGAGGATACAACTCTTAATAAGTGAGACAATAAGCCCAACTTAGAGTCCTAAAAGATGGCAAAAAGACATTAACAAAGACTGCATTGTAGAAAAATGAAATTAGAGAGAAATTGACCTCAATGAAATATTACTAAATCAAAGTCAGGAATGAAAGAATAAGTACATCATGACCATGAGGGGTTCAACCTGGAGATGTAAGACTAGTTTTAATTCTTTTTAATCAATAAATATAATTTTTCATAGCAGGCTAAAGAAAATCATGGGATCATTCTAGTAGATGGAGAAATATTTTGAAAAAATTCAATGTCCATTTATGTTTTTAAAAATCTCAGCAAACTAGGGATTAAATAAGATTTAGTCAACCTTATAAAAGTAATCTATAAAAAGATCTACAGCTAACATAAACAATGATAAAAGCCTGAATGCTTTTCTCCTCAAATGGGAAACAAAGCAATTATGTCTGACTTACCACTCCTATTTAAGATCATACTGGATGGCCGAGTCAATTCACTAAAAGGTAAGAAAAGGAGAGGTATGTAGAATAGAAAAGATTGGGGGGGGGGAGCTATCTCTTAATAGATGACAAAATTATTTATACAGAAAGTCACAAGGAATCTCCAAAATACTACTAGAATTAAAAGCAAATTAAGCAAAGTTGCAGGAGATCAATACATAACATGTAATTGTATTTCTATAGGCAATAATTAGAAATTGAAATTTTAAAAATACCAATTACAAAATTATCAAACATGAAATGTTAAAGGATAAATCCAACAAAATATGTGCAAGTTTGATTCTAAAAACTCCAAAACATTGATAAAGAAAAAAAAAACAATTAAGTAAATGGATAGATATACCACGTTCATTGACTAGAATTCTTAGTATTCCTAATAATATAAATTATTTTCAAATTGATCTACAATCTCAAAGCAATCCCAATCAAAATTCTAGCAGGCACTGTTGTAGAAAGTCACAAAATGATCCCAAAATGTGTATGGAGAAGCAATGGAACTAGGATACCCAAATTTATTTTGAAAAAGAAGTTGAAAAAACATCCATTGGTTTTATATTTACCATAATCAAGATAGTGGGGTATTGGTGAAAGGATAAATGCTTCGACAAATGGAACGGGCGAGTCTAGGAACAGAACTGTGTGTTTGAGTGTGTGTGAGAGAGAAAGACTTTTGACAACGGTCCAAGACAATTCAATGGAAAAGAGTGGTCTCTGCAACAAATGTTGCTGGAGTAATTGAAGTGTGTATATAAAAAAATAAAACTGAACACATGCACTTCACTTTGTACAAATGTTAACTCAAAATGGATCATAGGACTAAAAGTAAAACCTAAAACTGTAAGACTTCTAGAAAACAAAATGTTTGTGTCTTTGGATTAGGCAAAGAATTCCTAGATAGGATATTAAAAGCATAATCCATAAGAGAATATTAATCAGCTCAATTTCAAAGCTAAAAACGTGTTATTTGAAAGACACTGTTAAGAAAATGAAAAGTCAACCTACAAACTGAAAGACTATTTGTAAAACACATCTGTTAAAAATCATATCCAGGGGATCCCCGGGTGGCTCAGCAGTTTAGCACCTGCCTTTGGCCCAGGGCATGATCTTGGAGTCCTGGGATCAAGTCCCACGTCGGGCTCCCTGCATGGAGCTTATCCCTCTGCCTCTCTCTCTCTCTCTCTCTCTCTCTCTCTGTCTATCATAAATTAAAAAAAATATTTAAAAATTATATTCATTATAAAGAATTGTCCCAACTCAATAATGTCAGAACAATGTTTAAATAGTGATCAATTTAAATGGGTGAACAAAGGATGGATGGAAAAAATAAGCACGGGGCGGGGGGAAATCACATTCAGTAGTCATTGGAGACGTGTAAGTTAAAACCACAGTGAGCTATGCTTACACACCTATATTCAAATGGCTGAAGACTTCCCTGTCAGAGAATTCTAATTGCTGATGTGGAATCAATCACCAGCGCTTTTATACGCTGCTGGGAGGGGTGTCAAATAGTATCGCTGCTTCAAAGACCATTCTACTTTACCATCAGGTCTACATCATACGACTCAGCAAACCCACTTATTTACCCAAAAGAAATAAAAATATAATACTCAGACTGGTATGTGATTGCTCACATCAGCTTTATTTGTAACTGGCAATAGCAAGCATACATTAGTTTTCTGTTGCTGTGCCACAAGTATAAGTTAGGGCCAATTGAGGCGTTTTATTTAAAAATTCATTTATGGGGATCCCTGGGTGGCTCAGTGGTTTAGCACCTGCCTTTGGCCCAGGGCGTGATCCTGGGGTCCCGGGATCGAGGCCCACATCAGGTTCCCGGCATGGAGCCTGCTTCTCCTTCTGCCTGTGTCTCTGTCTCTCTCTCTCTGAGTCTCTCATGAATGAATGAATGAATGAATGAATGAATGAATGAAAAATAAATAAATAAATAAATAAATCTTTTTAAAAAATAAAATAAAATAAAAATGCATTTATTGGGACACCTGGGTGGCTCGGTCAATTAAGCATCTGCCTTCAGCTCTGTCATGAGCCCAGGGTCCTGGGATCGAGCCCCACATTGGGCTCCCTGCTCAGCAGAGTCTGTTTCTCCCTCTCTCTGCCTACTGGGCTCTCTTCCCTTCTTTCTCTCTCTGTTGAATAAATAAAATCTTTAAAAAAAAAAAAAGGCATTTATTTTCTCAGTTCCTGTGAGTTAGGAACCTAGGCAGGGTTTACCTGCTTAGGTTCTCACAAGGCCATACATATGCAAGTGTTGGCTGGATTATGATCTTACCTGGCAGAGGAAGTAGCTGTGGGGAGAATTTGCTTACCAAGTCACTTTGATTGTTGGAGGAATTCATTTCCTTGCTTCACCATAACTGAAAGCTCTGGCTTTTTGCAGCTGCCTGTTCCTGAGAGGTGTTCCTCGAGGCCACACTCAGCTCTTCTTCCTATGGGCTTACTAAGTAAGACTGCTTACACTCTCTCAAGCCAGCAAAGTCAGTCTCAGAAATGATTTTTCTGTTCCAACAGTCCTTTATAAGGTAACCATCTTGAGAATGACACTGCATTATGTTTGTCATATTCTATTGATTAGAAACAACTCACACTTACGGGGGCGGGGGGTGGGGCGGGAGATGAATCAAAGATAGAAACACAAAAGACAGGTGTCAGAGGAGCCGCCTTAGAGTCTGTCCACCACACCACATGCCCGTCAACTAGGACCCAGATAAGCGCACTTCAGTATATGCATACATACCCCAGAGAAGCACAAAATGTACCCAATGCTACTTAGCAATAAAAAAGGATGAACATTGGCAAAGCACACATAGTTCTCAAATGTATCATGCTAAAGGAAAACAGCCGAAGTCACGAGGTCACATGCTGAATTATCTCATTTATATTATTCTCAAGAAATAGCATTATACAAGGACAAATAGATGGGGCATTGCCAAGGGCTCAGGGCATGGGGAGAGGGATTGGCCACAAACAGACGTAAGGGAACTTAGCTGAGTAATGGAAATGTTCATCTTGATTACAGTGGGCTACACAAATGGACACGGTTTTCAAAACTCAGGAGGCTGTAGGCCTACAGGGTGAATGCTACTAAATATAAATCATACCCCGACAAACCTGACTTCAAAAAATAGCGACAGAGAACCAGGCAGCAAATAGGAAATGTCCTGCGATCTGGTTCCCAGGACACGCCCTCGTGGGAAGCCCTGGAGAAATTTAGGAAGGCCAATAATATAAATCATATGTTAGTATTCTCCTAATATTTACTAATAGGCAAACTGCTTATTTTAGGTGAGTTTTGAATGGTGGCAGTTTTATCTTATGCCTTGATTTTTTTTTTTTTTTAAGAAACACAGAAGCACTAAGGAAAAATGAGAGCATAGGATCATAAAATGCTGCTCAAGTAGACGGAAAGCATTCCAACCGGGAAAAGGCAGAAGGACGCTCCAATAAGAAAAGACAACAAAGGTCCTCCAAGGAGAGCCACAGCACACGTTGGAGAAAACGATGCTAACCAGGTAGTCATGCCCTTGCCTGGTGACTGAGGTCATGGCCTCCCCAAAGCAACTAGAGCCTGGAAGTAATCTAAATATTTCTATGTTGATGCAAATTCGTTGCTGGTTCTATTTCTCTTGGAAGCATGCACCACCAGCGTGCAAGTGGAGACACTGCCCACGTGCTGGTAAGGAAAAGGACAGGCTTCTCCAATTTTCCAGCTGGTGTCCATACATTATACTGGTCAGGGTCTTCATCAACCATCTAGTTCATCCCCTTCGCTGCCTAGAAAAGACAACATTGCTACAAAGGCATGTGCAACACAATAGGTAGTCTGAAAAACCAGCTGCCAAGTGTCACCGGGTGGGTAAAGCACTGACCTGAGGACCTGAAGGAGTCCTGAGTGGTCACAAAAAGTCTGCCACCAGCTGGGTGAGCTTGAACAAGCCATTGAGCTCTGGCCTTAACCACCACATCCATTAAAAAAAAAAAAAAAAAGTCTTGGCTGCTTTTGATAATTACTAGAGTTCTTTCTGGGTCTAAAATTTAACTACTTGAATTATTTCTTCGTTTCTTGGTCTACCGTCTTTGGCCTTTCATATTTCTATCCTTAAGGCAACTGAAACAGAAAATCTAAGTTCCCATTGAATATTCATATATTATGCCAAAAAGCTTAGGGCTGTGGGTGGGGAGACTTTAATGGTATCTAAGCAAATAAGCCAAGGTGGAATTAAATGGTCGGAAGTAGTGAGCCATACAAATTTTATAATTAGAAGAGCCAGCAGAACTTGACATTGTCAGTGATTCATCGGGGAAAATGGTCCACAGCTAGCCCAGTTTGGAGTATTCTTATTTGTTAATTACACATATCATATCCACTAACCGTCCTGCTTCAGTTATGGGGCAAAAAATTGCCGCTGATCGAATAACCATACCCATTAACAGTTCTCTATGAATTAGAAGAGAAGTTAACACCAAACAAGGATCTTATGTGAATTCAGAAGTAAATTAGGATTCGGATTCAATTTCCCCTATCTGAAAGGCTTTTTTTTTTTTAAAGATTTATTTATCTATTTATTCATGATAAACACAGAGAGAGAGAGAGGCAGAGACACAGGCAGAGGGAGAAGCAGGCTCCATGCGGGGAGCCTGATGCAGGACTCGATCCCGGGACTCCAGGATCGCGCCCCGAGCCAAAGGCAGGCGCCAAACTGCTGAGCCACCCAGGGATCCCCCTCAAAGGCTTTTTATTGATATTTGAGCGTTTGTTACGCACAAATCTCTGTGGTTACAGGATTCCGATTTTTCGTTTGAACTCACAAAAACATCTTAATGCATTTTGACTTTTTAATTGGGACCATTCACGTGTCTACTGTGGAAGTTCAATTTTGCTCCAGCATCAGGAAGTCCTGGGAGAAGCGAGCATCCCCGTACGTTCAGGTCATCCTTTGGTAACGTCCTAGATGTTTATCCCAAATAGTAAATTCCTGCTTCAGAAGAAGCCTTCATTTTAAAAATTTTCTTTATCAATGAGACAAAAGCCATCACTTCACGTCCCCCCCTCGGATACCTTGTCCTTAAGCTAACAGTTTGTACATTCGCTTCCTTTTGGGTTGGCTGCATTCCTTAGGGTCGTGCTGACATTTGCTTTCCGTGCAGTGGGAAAGTCGCTCACCGTCTGATTCTGCTGCCTCCCACCGAAGCCCGGCAGGCTGATGCCCAGGACAGTCTCAACCGCAGAAGAGTAACCAGACAGAGGCACCTCTTGGGCTCCTGGGACCACCTGGGACAGGCCACTTAGCTTCCTGAACTTTCTGAAATATCTGAAAGCTGCTCCTTTGCCCGGCCTCACTGGTGACCTCCCAGGTGAAAGGCAGCACTTTATGCTTTGTGGTGACCCTAAATCCTTGGGAGGCATCCATTGCAGCCTCACCGGGGCTCCAGAAGCTTCCAGCAGCCCCTTCCACACCATGGCTGCGCCACCTACCCACCAGAGGGCCATTCGGTGCTTGAGTAAGTCTCTGGGGACCGAGACAAGGCCCTCTAAAACACTGTGCAAAATTCTAAGTGGTTCCCCTCGATGTTCAAATCCTTAGTACAAACCTGAAACAACACCAGCAAGGATGCCCCAAAAGTAAATAAATGAGCCTTTCCTTCAAAGGGGCGCTGCTCTTTCCCTACGCAACTCCTTGAAATCCTCCACAAATTTAAGTTCTAATGGTCTATTAAACCTGTTTCTTGGCATTTAAATGATTCCAGGTCTGCTTTGGGGGAAAGTATAAATGTTAGCGAGCCTCTTTTAGAATTAGTTCTAATAAATTATGTCCTTAGAAAGAACGTAAGGCTTCAAGTAAAAAGACCGGAGTTGGATTCCCATCCGCGCTCCTTCACCGAGTGCGCGTGCTGGGGAGGCTCCTTCCATCTCTCTGGGACTTGGTTTAACGACCGTAGGGGACAGGGCGGCGGGGAAATCTAACATAATGCCTGGAATATCATACAACTTGATAGATGTGACAAGTCAGAAAGCACATGTCCTGACCAGCCCCATGGCAGGGGACCCACCCGGCACCGGTCACCTGCCACCTGGATGCCTCAACGGACAAGACACTGCCTTCTCTGTGCATGCTTCTGCTCCTTCTCTGCACTGTGATCAGTTTGATCTTTCCTTTTTTTTTTTTTTTTTTTTTTTTTGGTATTGCTGATTTCCCACAGCACCAAGTGCAGCCCTTGCACCCAGCAGGCATTCAATAATACTAATTGGTTCATTGATTAAACTTGAATCTTAACACCATCTCAGCACCTTCCCGAATCCAAGAAACCCTTATGCAAAACGCTGAAGTCATTTACCCAGTGAGCATAAGTTCTTGGGAGATCTTTGCTCCTGTCCACCCTGCATCGACCCCGGAATGAGAACCCCCAGGTTCGCGCTGTGGCTCTGCCCCATGCCAAGGGACCTTCCACAGGTTCCTCAAGCGGAGCCTTAGTTTCCTCATCTTCAATGCAAGCAGTGCCACCTATCTCACAAAACCCTTGTAAGAATTAAGTAGAAGGGCTTACTGGGAAGTGTCTGTTACCTCACTGATGTTAAGAATTTTAAGATCTTATGAAAAAAATAAAGTACTAAAATTAAGGCATACAGGAAAGACATAAATACTAAGAGGAATGGCTTCTCATCTGTCACTAGTAGGAAGACATTTCACTGATGTCCACGCGATCATATTTGCCCCACTTAAACTACGGTGAGCTGCGTAATCCCGCCGGCAGCTCTAGGAAGGAAACCTCGAGTTACGAGAGAGCCGAGCCTGCTGACAGCCGTAAGCCTCAAGTTGTCAAAGTGTCAATAATCAACGCTTCTGCCTAACGTTGATTAAAAGTGCCGTGACCTACTTCTCTTTTCCACTGAAATCGCCAGGCTTGTCTTCATTCTACCTTCAGCTGCCTCACAAGGGTCATCCTCCAGCATTTTCAACAAAACGCGCATAGCTCTGAAGTGTCGAGAGAGTATTCCTTCCACACTTCCACATCTGGAAGTGCCACGGGAGACTGCAGGCGGGTGGCCAAGGGCGTCGGGCCATTGGGCAAGGACAACCACACGAGCTGGCAAAGATACTAGCCCGCCGTCCACCAATGCTTCCTTCCAGGGACCACCTTAGGAAGTTGTACGATGATGTGGGAAGCAAGAGTCAAGGTCCGCAAAGCAGGCCAACCCTGGAGAATTCCAAGGAAGACATGATTTGAGTTGAAAAAGAAAGAAAACGGGTTTATTGGGTACGTGCTCTCTGCAACCATTGTAGCTGATACACAAAACTCTGCGTCCTTCCTCCCCTCTCACGGCACAGCCGGAAGGCCCGGAGAGTCATTCAAGACTTGCCCGATACCCAGCAGGACAGGAAGGCTTAAGAGCAGGGCGAGGGGTAGAACTGGGAAGCTAGAATGGAGGCTGGGACCCTCCTCCTCCTCACAGTCATCTCCCACCCGCACGCTGCCCTGCGCAGGAAGGGGACGGCTCCTCCCTTCCTCGGTGTCATTATGGATCCTGGACACCCGACAACCCCATGCACCCCCCTCACCCCAGCTGTGTAAAAATCACCACACAGCATCTGAGGCCACTTAAAAACACAGAAGCCAATGGGAAAAAAAAATACGGGACTAAGGAAGAGAAGATCTAACCCTTACCTTCACTTAACACTCAAAGAAACTAAAGCCCAATAAAGCTTAGTCATTTTCCTGAAGTCACACAAAAAGAGAACTATGACCCTTATGGTAGGACCCATATTCTAACCATTTTGCCAAGAGACCCAGAGCTCTATTTTTTTTTTCTGTTGTCTTTTGTGTTCTGGCAACCCTATATCGATCAGTGGTTCTCAAATCTTTTTTTTTTTTTTTTAAGAGTTTATTTCACACAGGAAGCCCAATGCAGGACTTGATCCCGGGACCCCGGGGTCATGCCCTGAGCCAAAGGCAGATGCTCAACCGCCGAGCCACCCAGGCATCCCCAATGGTTCTCAAATCATCAGAATCATCTGGAGGGCTTCTTGGAAGATAGAAGCATTGGGCCCCTCCTAGAGTATCTGATTCTGAGATCAGGACTGGGGCCCAAGAGCTTGTCTTTCTGATCATTTTCCAGGGGAGCTGATAATGCTTGTCCGGAGACCCTTTGAGCGCCCCCTCTGTAGAACTGATGCTGGTTTCACTGATTTAACTCTACTTTAGCATCAAAGTTCTCCTTTCCAACTGGCTGCAAAGACGACTTCAAATTGTCATCTGACTTCCTTGAGGTTGCAAATGTGGAGAGAAATATTCTTGGTCATGTGCAGGAACAGTACAGACTCTCTCCAGACAGCTTTTGAAATAACCTGTGCAAGCATTGCAGCACCTTGGGGACAATGGGGCCCTTCCTTTGGTCTATTCCACATTCCTTCAGAGCAGCCACTGGCAACCTGCTATAACAATACCTCCCAACCTTTTCCATGTCAGGCCATACCTGGAAAAGAATAGTGTTTGCCTATCACTGTGGGGGGAATACAGATTCTACATGGCCAAAGGTACCCTGCAAGAGAGTTCTGGAAGCCCAGGCTCTCTGGGTGCCCGGCTGCCCACACGGCTGAAGAGATGAGTATTTTCTTTACCTGAACTGATTCATGGCACATGGTTAGCAAACTGTTCCAGAACCACAGCAAGCAGAGCAGCTGAAGCTTCAATACTAAGATCAGACCTTAAACTTAAAAAGCCCACCAATAGGGGCAGCCCGGGTGGCTCAGCGGTTTAGCGCAAACTTCAGCCCAGGGCATGACCCTGGGGTCCCGGGATCGAGTCCTGCATTGGGCTCCCTGCATGGAGCCTGCTTCTCCCTCTGCCTCTCTCTCTCTCTCTCTCTCTCTCTCTCTGTGTGTGTCTCTCATGAATAAATAAATAAAATCTTTAAAAAAAAAAAAGCCCACCAATATTACTGGTTCCCTTCTTATTAATTATAGCAACATATTCCCAATTATCAAAAGTAATTAAAATACAAAATTTTAAGCAAAAACAAAAGTCAGTCACAGGGTGAACATCTGTGCTAAATAGTAACTAAAGATACTAGAATTTGGTATTCCTTCCTTGTTCTTAAATTCTATGTCTGAATCTTAAGGCATGGTCTTTTTTATTATGTAAGAATAGTTTTATTTGATTCATTTGTTATGTTTTCAAAATCTCCGCAGTGTTGATTTCACCTAGTCTAAGGAAACATTCCATGTTGATGTACCAGGGGGACAGTTTGTACCCCCAAGAAATAATTATGGCAATAAAAAATAGAACCATTACTTACAGGGACACCTGGGTGGCTCAGTGGTTGGGTGTCTGCCTGCAGCCCAGGGCATGACCCCGGGGTCCTGGGATCGAGTCCCACCTCAGGCTCCCTGCATGGGGCCTGCTTCTCCCTCTGCCTGTGTCTCTGCCTCTCTCTGTGTCTCTCATGAATAAATAGATAAAATCTAAAAAAAAAAAACAATACAGAATTTTAAGTTTACGGAAGCTCTTTTAAACTCATTTAGACTTATCTAGTTTCCATATATCACTATATGCATCCATCAAAAAGAAATGTAAGCTGATCCCTCAACTACTTCATATTCCGTATCTGACACTTATCAATCACTTCATGACTCCTCCATAATACGTGTCCTTTTCCACTCCGTGCCATGCCTTAGTTCATCACTCATGATGGAACTTGTTTAAAAAATTGATGAACTATTATCTCCAGGAATCTCTTACAGCGCCCTAATACTAACTTATTCTGCAAGTTTTGTTGCCCATGCTCCAAAACAACCACTCTAAGCCCAGTGCACCACTGGCCTATTGATGATTGCATGACGGGCCCTAGTTTCATCAATGGAAAAAAATGTTTCTTGAATCTGTCTTACAGTTGATGAAGTATTAAAATTCCATTTAATATTGCAGAAAGCTCACGGAAGGAATGCCCCTGCGTTTAAGAACCACACTTAAAAAACAAAAAAAAAAAGAACCACCACACTTTTATTTATGGAATGATGCCCTTTCTCAATGTAACTGAATCCCCTAATGAGATTAAAAACCTTGTTTGAGTATTTTGAAAGAAATTGTCCTTTAGAGTTTCCGAGCTGAAAAAAAAAAAAAATGCATCAAAATCCTGATACTCTTATCAACTCCTGCCTCTGGGATAGTCAGTGCCACAGATGATTCTAATCATCTGTTTTGGAAGCATAAAGGGCTCAGCAAACCAAGCCTTTTAAAAGAAATTGGACTTATTTTTTATATGCTGTATAATAGTTATGTTTCAAACTCTTTTTCCACAATATAAACTGAGCATGTCCCAGGTTGGCGTAAAACCACTGCATCCCAGCTTCCTTCCAACAGGGCTCCTGCCTAGAGCCACACTGGACCTCACCCTGGGAAGCAGCCTTTTCCAGGTAAAATGAAAATCCAGGCCGCTGCCTTGTGGAGACCTTCTTCATCCAGATAAGTTCAATAAGTACCTTGCCTGTGAAGTACCCTCCATACGGCCCGCACTCTTTTTTTTAAATAAAGTTTTATTGAAACACAGCCCCATCCTTTGGTTTATTGCCATCACCCATGTCTTCTTTTCACACTATAAGAGCGGAGTTGAGTAGAGACAGAGATATTGTGGCCCAGAAGCTAAGATGTTTACATCTGGCCTTTTCAGAAAAAGTTTGCACCAGAAAGATTGTGAGACCCTTGTGGAATTACCTGAGGCGGTTCTGTACACTTTCTGTGAGAAGTGCGCTTAGAACAAAGGGATTCCTCAGAGACCTTCTGACCTGGTGCTAAAAAAGTAGAGTTTTCAGAACTGCAAATTAGACGATCTCTTCCCAATACTTACAAAGCCCCGTGATCTTGGAACAACTACTTGTTCTCTCTGTCGTTCTTTTTCTTTTTTTGTTGTTGTTGTCTTTTGTTTGTTTGTTTGTTTGTCATTCTTTTTCATTCTTATCTACCACAGGTGAGTATTTGGGGGAATCTAAGATCATTGTCAACCTCTTAGCCCAGTAACTGCCATGCAGTTGATGCTTAATAAAAGTTGAGGGTAATGGGATGAGCACTGGGTGTTATGCTATATGTTGGCAAATTGAACTCCAATAAAAAAAATTTAAAAAGTTGAGGGTGGGCGGAGTTCCACAACACTACACCACAGAAACATGAAACACTACAACTGGCAAGAATATCTGACTTTCTATACCTCCTTTCAGAAAGAGATACAGAAAGAGGATAATACCGTGTTTTCTACAGCCCTTTTTGGAGACACATAGTGCACTCAGTACTCTTGGGAGCGAGGGTTACAGGTTATTAAAAAACAGTAGTCCTTTCCTCAAGGAGATGATGCTTCGGCTGAGGACACAGAGCTTAAACATGTAAAATAACAAAAACTATAAGACACAGATCCATCTTAAATCTCCATCCAAATGTCAAGAAGTCGTACAAATGCCAAGCAATAGATACCGTATTTACTGTGAGTGTAGTCCTGGCTGGTGTCATCAGGAAACACTTACCTTGGACATGGACACAGCCAGGTCCCGAGCTACGTGGAATTTAGCTACAGACAGGACGGCTCAAGGTATTTGCAAACGAAACACAGGGATGAGGAACAATGAACAGACACGTACAGATGGAGCTCGGCACGTAGACGTAGACCATCGGGCTCACATGCGCTACTGTAAGGACACCAAGGACACAGGTCTGAATCTGACGAGGAGATAATGCCACAGCCGTATGAGAACCTTTACCTTCCTGGCTAAGGGAGGCGGATGGCAAGGCCATGGAGCAAAGCCTACAACCCGAGCGGTGTACGAGCCAATAGTCCTCAGATACTTTCTCCGTCTTCCAGATATGGATGAGACACAGACAACAAGGGGTCAAGGAAGAAAATACCAGATGCGTATAGAGTGTGTATGTTCTGGGGCACCTGGGGGCTCAGTGGGTTGAGCATCGGCCTCCAGGTCAGGTCGTGATCTCAGGGTCCTGGGATCAGCCCCTCATGGGGCTCCCTGCTCAGTCAGGAGGCATCCGCCTCTCCCCTTCCCTTGGCCCTCCCTCCTCTTGTGCACTCTTTTCAAATAAATAAAATTCTTTAACAAAATAATGGATATGGGGAAGCCCGCATGGCTCAGCGGTTTGGCGCCCGCCTTCAGCCCGGGGCGTGATCCTGGAAACCCGGGATCGAGTCCCATGTTGGGCTCCCTGCATGGAGCCTGCTTCTCCCTCTGCCTGTGTCTCTGCTCTCTCTCTGTGTGTCTCTCATGAATAAATAAATAAAATATTTTTAAAAAATAACGAATATGTATGTCCTATACAGGCAAGTACCGTTCCCTTCTAAATATAATCAACTAATTTATACTCATAGGTGGCTGAATGTGACCTTCGCACTCGAGGCACATTCTCCACATAAACCAACCTCAGTCCTATAGCAGGGAGCTGAGAGATTCAGAATGTGTTCCCCAAACACAGTCAGTGTTCCAAAGCCACTCATCTCTTATTATAAAATACGTATTTCTTTTATGTATCCCCAATATTACAGCATCAGCCTCGTGGTTCTCCACCAGGAAAAACTCTTCCCCCTCACTTGGGATCAGAGGTGCTGCTAAACTTCCCTCCCCGTGCACAAAGCAGCTCCTCGTGTCACAGAATTTTCTGGCCCCAAATACCAATAGCACCAAGGCTGAGAAGTCCCACTTAATCCTTATCAGTTTATGTGCTTGAGAAAACCACCTGCCACTGGGGCACCTGAGGACTCAGTGGTTGGGTGGCTCCCTTGGGCCCAGGTCATGACCCCAGGGTCCCGGGATCGATCCCACATGGGCTCCCTGCATGGAGCCTGCCTCTCCCTCTGCCTGTGTCTCTCTCTCTGTGTCTCATGAATAAATAAATTCTTAAAACAAAACAAAACAAACAAACAAAAAAAAACAAAAAAACACCTGCTTCAAAAACACAGCCTCCCTCGCTTGCCCTACCCTAAAGAGATCAGAAGGTTTTTTTTTTTTTTTTAATTTTTTCCAGCCTAGTATTTTTGAATATCAAGATTCCTGATGAAATAGGGCTTTAAAGTCACAGCCAGGTGGCCCGCCCTGGAGGCACCTCCAGGCCTTGAGGGGGGTGCAGACCACGCGATACCCCCGGAGCCGGCCACTGCTGGCTCACCCCTTCCCAGCGGGCCTGGCCGGGCCACAGAGGCCACGGGACCGCCACACTGCAGGACACCGGCCACCCAGGACGAACACCAGGCCCCCTGCGCCCGGGGGGCGGGGGGTGGGTCTCGGGAGGCCTGAGGCCGCGGCAGCCACCTGCACCTGCTGAGTCGCCTCAGGCCGGCCTGGCACCAGCCTGGCCGAAGCCGGTCACACCACTTCTGTGCAGGGGGGTCAGAGGCCCGGGGGGACCACCTGGCCAGGGAGGTTGAACTCCCTGAGGTTACCTGCCCGCCCATGGGTGGTGCCCAGACCTTTGTAGGGGACCCACTTGGCCCTGAGAGCCTCAGTGTCACCTCACGGTGGTCCCTGAGCTCTACAGCGGGACAAATCCAAGGTAGCTTAGTTCAGAAGCTCAGGAGCATTAGACTTCCAGGTAAGGTTCGGATTGGGGTTAGGGATGGGGAGACAGGGGGGCCTTCAGCTCCTGGCAGGTGACAGTGCCTTCCCCCAACCAAGTATCCATGCCCTCATCTTGGAACCTGTGACTATTGCCTTATTTGGCAACAGTGGATATGACTAAACACCTGAACTGCCCAGAGGGGTCCCGGATGGAGTCCATGTGTCCTTACAAGAGGATGGCAAGGGGAGATTTGACAACACAGAGACGATGTGAAGGTGGAGCAGAGAAAGACCAAGACCTGACCTTCAAGACTGGAATGAGACAATTCATTAGTTTAAGTTTAAGCCTCCCAATTTGGGACTATTTGTCAAAGCAGATGCGGGGCCCTAATACAGTGATGAATGGCTGCCTCAGATCCAGGTATCAGTTGCCTTCTCATACAACATTCTGGAAAAGAGAAAAACCTCTTCTTGTGCCTCGATAACCCTCTTCTCCAAACGAATCAAACTAGAAAATAAAACCTTTCCCAGAAGCCTCCACTGACTTTTCTTCCATCTCCATGGTCCGAATTACATCCCATGCCTGCAGCTGAGTCAATCACAAGAAAAGGAAAACAAACATGATTAGCTGAGCTCATCTCTGGAGCCCAGAGAGGGGGCTCCCCGAGTGCACCATTAACTTGTTCAAAACAAGACTTTGTGGACCGGGAAAAGGTCCTACGGCGGTTAGGTGCTGTCGGGTCGGTGACAGACAGCATCTTTCTACGCGGTGCTCAGTGCCTGCCCCAGCATCTCCACTTGGCTCCGGATGTGCCCATATCAGTCGTGGCAATGCTGGCATGTTGACTGCTCAGGGGGCCCCACTGTGTTTGCAGAGGCTCCCCGCCACCACCACCGTGGGAGCCTCTGCAAGGTGTCAACTCTCTGCCCTCAGGGTCTCCATCCCAACCACAGAAAGGGCCCACCCCTCTCATACAAGGGATGAGACCAGCGTAGACATCATAGTCAAGAAATAAAGTTCTCCTCATTGTGAGGACACGGGGATTTGAGATGAGGATGATTTATCGCCAGAAGAGAGGTGAGTGGGAGATGAGATCAATACCTTGGGTTCACTGTTACTTACATCTGTTTTCTGCAGATCTGGATTTTCACCCAAGTTCTTTCAGCAGCAGTGGTAGCAGCCCAGCCCGCAGCAAACGGATCCCCGGCCTGTCCCAAAGCTCATGTCCAGCAGAGTTGAAGACCGTAGCTCTCTCTCCTTCAAGCCTTCACGTTCTCCTTTGAGTTCTCACCCACGGCAACAGCATAGCACGAATACAAGCTTAACGGGAGTGCTTCCTGGCTTGGTCTTTGACTGAGGGTGATCGGGTCTGCAGGCTAGAGGCGGTGCCATGTGACTCTGCTCTCCCAGACTGCTCCCCTGTTGGCTAGGAGGGCAGGACACGGGGGACAGAACCAGGCCTAAAGGGCCCAGAGGTTGCCAAAGCGATCCGCCTTCCTAAGATTCCCATGAGTTGACCACAAAGAAGAGGTAAAAGGAAAAGAGAGTTGTTTAGAAAGTGATGGATTTTGGGCAAGAGACTAAGACCCTGTCAGCATCTGTAGCCTACCCATATATTAGCGTCCATCATAATAGTGGAAGACCTTGACATGTGTTAAAAAATAGTCTTGAAAATGGACCTCCTGTGCTCAGGAATCTCTTTCTGGTGTTACTGTAATGACGAATGTCTCTTGACAGCTTTGTCATTCTCTCATTTTCTGAGCACACCCTGAGCACCTCCCATGTCCAAGGTGCTCTGGGCAGGCACTGGGATGTGGATGGTCTCCAGGCCCTGCCGGGACAGTTCTCTATGTGTCAAAAGTCAAGGAAGCACTGCAGAGGATTTGGATCTTGAATTCATGCATGCTACATGCTTCTGTAGTAGTTGGTTTGTGTCTCCCGGAGAATATTATGTCAAGGGATGATTTCAGTAATTTGTTTTAGAAAAACAACAAGACTACTGGATTTTTAAAAAATATTTTTGCCAACTTCACACCCCCCGACCCCCCAGTGATTCTGCTGAGCACTGTGTGGGGAACTGAGCATGCTTCGGGATAATCTGTGGTCCAAATGAGCACATTAATGCTGTGGTGCAGTGAAGCAACTTTCCTCAAGTTATCGTGCTCCTTGGTCTCCAGAGCATGGAGACTCTAGCTGCCTACTCCCTGCATGAGGTTATGAAGAACACTGTGCTTCTGGAGACCCACCACGCTTATTGTAAATACTGGGCTTTAAAAAAAAAATTTATTTATTCATGAGAGACACAGAGAGAGGCAGAGACATAGGCGGAGGGAGAAGCAGGCTCCATGCAGGGAGCCAGATGTGGAACTCGATCCCAGGATCCCATGATCACGCCCTGAGCCAAAGGCAGATGCTCAACCACTGAGCCCCCAAGGTGTCCCAACACTGGGCTGGCTTTCTAATCATTTTGTAGTTGATCAGAGATCAGGAAGTCCAAACCCAGCTAAACAAATGCACAAACAGCTCAGCAAAAGCATTTAAGTAGATGCCTATGGTAAGTTCTTAAGGATCTTTTCATTCTTCCCAAACTGGAAAAGCATGTACTGGAGCAGAAAAAAGAAAAACCTCTGGCAGCAAACATTCCTATGGTAGTATCCTGGTTCTGTTACTCGACTGGCTGGGTCTGCTTCATTTCCATTTCTTGATTGATTCACAAAAAAAATAAGAATTATCATACCAGCTAGAATTAAGCCCACTGATGAAAGTTAATCTCAAATTTGAAAGATCAGATAAGATAGTTCATGTACAGGAATCTTCTTTGCTTGAACCACTTGCCCATTGGTAAACTGGGCAATCCACTTGCCATCTAGATTTTTTTTTCTCTTGAGATGCAATCTAAACCCCAAGAACTTAATTCCATGTGCATATCACTGCAGTATGTTTGGCATCCCTTTTTATTTTAGCTACTTTGATACAAGAATAAGAATTCTAGCCTAGTCTAAAATTAACAAGTCAGGAAACGACAGATGTTGGCAAGGATGCAGAGAAAGGGGAACCCTCTTACACTGCTGGTGGGAATGCAAGCTGGTACAGTCACTCTGGAAAACAGTGTGGAGGTTCCTAAAAAAAGTTGAAAATAGAGTTACCCTATGATATATTCAGCAATTGCACTACTAGATATTTACCCTCTGGATACAAATGTCGTGATCTGGGGATCCCTGGATGGCGCAGCGGTTTGGCGCCTGCCTTTGGCCCAGGGCGCGATCCTGGAGACCCGGGATCGAATCCCACATTGGGCTCCCGGTGCATGGAGCCTGCTTCTCCCTCTGCCTATGTCTCTGCCTGTGTGTGTGTGTGTGTGTGTGTGTGTGTGTGACTATCATAAATAAAATAAAAATAAAATGTCGTGATATGAAGGGGCAACTGCACTCCAAATGCTTATAGCAGCAATGTCCACAACAGCCAAACTATGGAAAGAGCCCAGATGTCCATCAACAGATGAATGGATAAATATATACACACAATGCAATACTCTTCAAGAAAGAAAAAAAAGAAGAAAGAAGAAAGGAAGGAAGGAAGAAAGAAAGAAAGAAAGAAAGAAAGAAAGAAAGAAAGAAAAAGAAAAGAAAGAAAGAAAAGAAAGAAAAGAAGAAAAGAGAAACCTGGCCATTTGCAACAGTGTGGATGGAACTAGAGGGTATTATTCTAAGTGAATTAAGTCACTAAGAGAAAGACCATTTCCATATGATTTCATTCATATGTACAATTTAGGAAACAAAATAGGAACATAGGGGAAGGGAGGGAAAAGTAAAACAAGATGAAATCAGAGAGGAAGATAAAATGTAAGAGACTCTTAATCACAGGAAACAAACTGAGGGGTGCTGGAAGGGAGACGGGTGGGGCGATGAGAGCTGAGTGATGGACATGAAGGAGGACACACGATGTAATGAGCACTGGGTGTTATCTAAGACTGACCAATCGCTGAACTATCCCCCTGAAACTAATACACCACAATATGTTAAGTAATTGAATTTAAATTTTTAAAAAATAGCTTACAAAAAGCAAAGGATAAAATACTGCATCTCACCCCTAAGAAAACATGCTCTTGATTCCATTGGGGCAGGCCTCACCATATTCTCGAGGAAGCAAGGTCTACCCTTGGAAATATACTTATACCCTTGGAAATATACTTAAATATACTTAAATATGGCGTGAAAGACGTCCAGCTGTGAGTGGCTCCCAGACCAGGAAAGGCCCTATAACAGATATACGCTGCAACACTAGCAGTTTTACCCATTGGGTCAGGGGATCCAGCAGACCCCATGGCACTAGAAATATCTCTATTGTTGGCAAAAGTGGCATGCAGCGTTTATGCCGAGGATTCTCCCAAATGGGGAATCACAGTGCCAACCCCAATGTTCTAAAGCAAGGCCATGCAATATTTCAAAAGAATTCTTGGGGTGGAGGTGGAGGGCGCCTGGGTGGCTCAGTTGGGTAGGCCTCTGACTCTTGGTTTGGGCTCGGGTTGTGAGCTCAGGGTTTTGAGATTGAGCCCCATTTCAGGCTCTGTACTGAGTGTGGGTCCTGCTTAGATTCTCCACCTTCCCCCTCCCGATTTGCACATACTCTAAAAACAAAAGCAAAACAAACCAAAGAGTTCTTGGTGTGCTAGTTCTTGGTGATGGAGCTGGAGCTTCAGAACACAGGGCAGCACATGACGTGCAGCCAGCACAGCCGATGATCATGAGGTCATTCTGTTGGGCCCCCTCAGGCACTTGAAGTGAGTTGGGTTGGGGGAATCGGAAGATGGACCGGGGATCAGACGAGCAAGCCAGAAGACACAAACCAACTGCGTAAGCAGGTTGGCTAGACCCCCATGACGGTCACCACTGTTCCACTAGCCCCTGTCCCTGAGCCGACACCTAAGACTACATTGAGCAAGGCCGAAGTGAGGAGGGCTTCCCTAAAAATCAGCTGACAGACATAGAAAAAGCCTGGCAGTTTTTTACCCATTTAATTCTTCATTACAGAAATTCAAAGCACACACAAAGGTAAAATAATACGAAGTCCCCACCCCAATGACAGTCCCCTAGCTTTACTACTTATCAACTTGTGTCCAGTTTTGCTTCACTCATGCCCCAGTGGTGGGCATGTTCCACCTCTCCACCGGCTCACGGGGAAGCTCACCCAGATAGTATTGTTTTATTCGCAAATACTTGAGTATTTACGGGTATTGAGTATTAAGTATTTACAAATACTTGAGTGTGCATTTCCTTAATGATTCTTTTTAACATGACCACAATGTCATTATCACACGCAAAGAATTAATGTAACTTTTTATTATATATATATATTTTTTGACATAAAAAAAATTCTAGGGACACCTGAGTTGTTCAGTGGTTGAGCATCTGCCTTCAGCTCAGATCGCGATCCTAGGGCCCTGGGATTGAGTTCCGCATCAGGCTCCCTGCAGGGAGCCAATTTCTGCCTCTGCCTGTGTCTCTGTGTCTTTCATGAATAACTAAATAAAATCTTAAAAAAAAAAGATTCTAGCCTAATCATTTCCTTCCTCATCCCATGTTGTGTATCAAGGCTGGTCCAACATATAACAGAATGCGTGAGCTTTTATTTACATAACTCCTTAAAGTTCATAAAACCATTAAATACATCTGTGATTCTCACATGTTAGCATCTTTCAGAATCACCTGGAAGACTGCCAAAGCACAGATCATTGGGCTTAACCCCCAGAATTTCTAATTTAGCTGGTCAAGGGTGGATCCCGAGAATTTGCATTTCTAACGGGATTCTAGGAGATGCTGATGGTCTGGAGATCCTGCTTTAAAAACCCCTAACACATCATCATCTCAAGACTGTCTTGAGGAAGCTAGCTAGCAATTAGAGGAAGCCATGAATGACTGTTCCCCCATATGTGTTCTTTAAACCCAAAGGAATGACTTAAGCTAAACTGCAAGAGCCCTACCAAAGTGAAAACAGGCTATCTGCGATGAATAGCTCTAGTAGCCATAATCACCCTTGTCATTTTATCTCAGATGTTTTCCGTTTAGCTTAGCTAGGGATTCGGCAGAGTCTTCCTTAAAAGCCAGATAGTAAATATCTTTGGCTCTGTGGGACATACAGTCTGTTACAACTATCCTCCCCTGCCTCTGCAGACCAAAAATAACCACCGACATTGGGCAAAGGTATGATGTTGGCTATATTCCAACAAACCACCAGGCTGCCAGGGCATGGTTTGGCAGCCGCTGGGTTAGCTGGCTCATACTCAGGGACCTTAAGGAAGACACCAAAGAGGAGGACTGGAATCCTCTTCTAAATAGAAGAGGCTTTAATGAGACCTAGAAAGGTGGTCTCTGGGCCACCAATCAACTTTGAAAGATGAGAGTAAAGTCCCTCAGGGAAGGGTTGTGGTTCTGAAAATAAGCTTCCTTCTGACTGTAATTCCGGTGACCCTCAAAGCTCACACCTACAGTGGGAAGCTCCATGGCTTTTGCTTCAGATCTGTTCGGATACAAGCCAGAGGGAAAGGAAGCCACAGGCCAGGTGCAGTAGATAGCCCCAGGTAATAGGAGGGAGGGGTGGGGGTCACTGTGGATAAGAGAACTCAATCACTCAATCATGAGGCCACCGGGGCAGCAAGAGAAAGATGAGCCTGAAGCAAAACAATTAGCAATATTCTGGTATCGCTCCACTCCAACAGGGCATTTACAAGCAAGTAACAGATAAGAAAAGAAGCAGAACAAATACCTCTTTGAAATACTGAAGAGCCCTAAAGGATGTTTTACTTGGATTGATAAAGAAACCAACAAAAGAAAGCAATTACTTGAGAACAGAAAACTGCACAGAGAATCATCACAGCCTTTTTTGGAGGAAGTATCCCAGACCCCAGAAGGTCCAGAGGAGCCGAGCCCAAGAAGAACCATGGAGAGTCTGAGCCTCCAGCACCACAAATAAGCATCCTGCTCATGGCTCCCCCACCAGTGAAGGAAGCCTATTGCCCCCCAAGGAAACCCATGTTCACTCAAAGCCTGATAAACTTAGATTTGGACTCCCAAATGTCTCATCACAGCCTCCACTCGGTGGAGGGTCCAAAGTCCTGATGGATTCAGGCGAAAGACACTGACTCACATGAAAGTCATCACACAGGACCAGGCAGCTCTGTGCGTCCATGGCCACATTCTCATTCGAGCTGTCCTGCCTCCAAAGCCTTCAGCCCTTCCACCATCCAACATCGCCTGGGGATGGAGGCACACGTTGTAATACTTAATACAATGCTTTAGCTTCATTTTAGATTTCCATTTTTTCCCCTCAGTTAACTGACCTGAAGAGAATTATAATATTTGTAATATAATCCAAACTGTCATTTATTGAGTGTGTCGCGGGGAGAATTTCAATTTTCTTTCAGATTAGTATTTGCCCACTGAATATTTAATGGAAAAGAGAAATTATTTTCTCCTCTCTTGATTACAAAAAGTTCAAATGGTGCTGTGAGAAATTCAGAAAGGCATTTGTGTCGTTCAAATGCCCTCTCCCTGCCAAAATACTTAGACTGATATTACCCCAAAACCAAAAGTGAATTTTTGACACCCTAATGTTTGTTTCCTTAGGATGGAATAACATATTTCAGGTATATGACATTCTAAGTAGGGGTTTGGGACTGAATCCCTTAGGTAAAGAAATTCAGAGAACTGAATGACAGGTTTGAGGAAAAAAGAAATTGGTCAGGCTCACTTACATCTTAGATGGTCCTTCATTTTAAAGAAGTCTAAATCTGTTATGCAACTTTTAGATGTCTTAGTAAGAATTATCTAGTTCTAAGCACAGCTGAGGTTAGTGACACCAGTGACCTCAAACTAAATTTAATTGACCTAAGTCCTATTTCTCTGCACACATACCTATACATTAGAGAGATCTATGAAGAAATCAAGATAAAAAGCATGTGAGCTATGTGAGTGATACACAATTTATATCGATACACAATTTATATCGATACAAATTGGACCACGGTATAACCTCTAGATGTTCTATACACTTAACTTAAAAATCCTAATTTGAAACAAACATTCAATAAACAAAATGCAGAACAAATTCTTATAATAATTGAGGGAAAGATGGGCATAAATTAATTGCAAGTCATCTGCTACTGTTTGAAACAATACAAGTGCCGGGACATTTGTTGCCCACACTGTGTACATAGCGAGGTCCTTGAGACTAAGGGGATGGGAAGGAAAACCTAAGTGTGCTTTTACCTACTGTAAAATAAGAATATGAAAAGCCCTGTCTGTGATGATCTGATATAGGATGAGAGGGGAGACCTAAATGTTCCCCCAGCTTGTCAGGGTTCAAAACATTTAGAAACTTAAGCAAAAGAAATTTCAGATACCAGATCATTTCACCTTTTAGAAAACAAAAGTGATTCACTTCATGGATGAGGTGCCTAGAGGTTGCATTGTACCGTGGCAGTCCAAATGTCTGGAACCACTAGGTGCTGGTGTGGATTTAAAGATGTCATCTGACGTATGTCCCACAGAGTGACAGGAACTGCCTGTCCCATTTTGTACCAGATTTACTCCACTGGGCATGGGGAGAAAGACTTTTACTCAGCCAGCAGGAGCCAGCTGGGCTCTGGCCCTGCTTATCAGTAAACACACTCATGAGGGAGATAGCACTCAGGCCTCAGAAGGTTGGGGTTCCCTCAGCTTTATGGAAGTATAATTGACAAAGTCGTGTATACTTCAGGTGTACACCATCATGACTTGATATATATGTTGTGAAATTACCACGACCAAGTTAATAAATCCGTTTCACATAGTTACCATTTGTATGTGAGCATGCCAAAAGATCAACTTTAAAGAAGCCCTATATTACATGTTACCAAACTTCAAGATATTATATGGACTGTCTACATTCAGGTCACAAGGGGAAAATTGTTGCTAGGGAAGAAATGATCTACAGGATGCCATGCTGGTGTGCATGCACATGCCCGCACACACACACACACACACACACACACACACAGATCCGTCCTTTGATTTATGTGATTTCATGCAGGTTCAAAGAAACAAATATTGAAGTCAGGTGGAGGATAAGTGGTCTGACAAAAGTTCATAGAAAAAAATGGTTTTGTTTCCCATGGCTCTCTATGAGCCAAAAACAAATTTGACTTTTTTCCCTTAAGGCAAATTCCATTTTATATACAATCAAGGAGAAGTATAGTCTGCAGTTGGAGGGAGCCAATGACTATAATCTATCTCCATTCCTTCCCTGCTCAAACATATCATCCCTCAAAACCTGGCTGCTAATTTTCCCCAGTAGTCAGACTATAGATTAATTATTTAAATAAGAATTTAATTAAATAAAAGTCTAGAAGAACAAGGGTCAGTCAAACCTGGAAACCATGTCATAAAATGACTAAAGCAACTAACAAATCCCACCTTAGAAAACCCTTAGTGGGATGGGATGAATGTCTTTCAATATCTGAAAGGCCACAATGCAGACAAAACAGATTTGCTCTGCTATTATACAGTAGAATGAGGGTCCATGTGGAGGTAACTTTGGCTTAATACAAAACGAATGACTAGAGTTATCTAGTAATGAAATAAGATTCTTTTATAATGTAGTGATCATCATTTCACTAGAAATATTCCAAGAGTGTCTGGATAACCATTAGTCATTTATGTTATAGAAAAGAATGAAATATAGATATCAAGACTCAAAAAAATTTATTCTGGTTCATCTCTACTTCTTATCCTGAATCTTCTCCATAAACGCCCTACCAGGTGGTCACTCAGATGGTAAGGGCACACATCCACTGACAGAAAAAGCCTTTCTTTGGGAGGAATGTGGAGCCAGACTTTTATTTCTCCTAGAGTGGTTTCAGGCCATCTGCCTCAGATTATGTGACTTCATCGTCAACAACAACAACACCAGATATTGATTCATTGCTGCCCCTTAACATCAGAGTCTTGCACCAGGATGTAGTCTCCTCAGGCCATCCCAGATATCACTGAATTCAAATTATTCTGACACATCTTAAAGTCTGAGAAACACTCAACTAGATGAACATGAAAATCTTTCTGATGCCGAGAGGCTATGACAAACACAGTAGGATAGACTTCCAGTTTCCCCACAATGATTAATTCTATTCAGGGCTTATAAAGATATTTTAAGTGAATAGACATCTGTAAGCTTTATGGGCATGACAACATAATACTTAAAAAAAAGATTTGCTTCTTTATATGGAACAGTCCACTTTTTACAACATCAGTTCCCTTGACATGATTTCCAGAGACTGTGACAAGCTAGGACACACTCACCATGAACACATTCCCAACCCCATTTCAAACAAAATACACCAAGTATCACTATTATTGGAAAATGCTGATTTGCTTTCTTGGATCTAGCAACAATTTAAAAATGGAAAATATTGAACACTATTTCACAGACCTTTGGAGAAACACCTGGTTAAATATACTGAGAGGATCCAGTCCATCCTGACTGAGTCCTTGGGGCTTTTCAGTCAGGATATTTAAGGTCCAAAAGAATCTGAACCTGACATCCCTTTCATCCTACCTCCCATTTCCTTGGTCGCAAGTCTTATATACAGGGTGAGTTAACAGACATGAGAACCCACAAACCCTATTCCATGAATAGTGAAGTCCCCTTGCACAATTATGCGCAGGATTGTGGAGTTCAGATGCTAAGGGCACTGATGCAAGTTAGCAAGGATTTACTGAGTCCACACTTCACATACCTGGTATTGTAATTTCAAAGTTGAAAGGCAGAGAGATAGTCAAATCAGACTTTGGGGGATGGAAAATAAGATTACTTGATACTCATCCCTAGAATTCTCACTGTTGGAAAGCTCCCCCCCCTTACCAAGAAGAAATGTCCATGCCTTACAAGTTCTTCCTTATAAAACTTATTTTCTCAAAAGGCTGTCTTTTATCCTTCAGAGAAAAAATAGCCTAATACTCAAGTCTGCCCAAAACAGCAGCACCAGTCTTCCAGAAATAATCTCTCCCCTATCTTAAACATGGGGTTCAAATTATAGAGGTATCATCATGGATTTACTGGCAGTGTATTGGGATTACCACTGATGGATACAGGCCAGGTTTCTCAGCCAAGATGGGTCAACCTAAAGTATTGTTTAAGGATTTTTTAATTCAGACCATGAGATTAGCTTTTAATCTCTCTGTGGAGGCAAAGGAGGGAGATAAAGGGAGTCAGAACTACTGGAAGCCAAGTGTCCTGTGGAGGAAGTTAGTTTGCCAAGAGAAGCTGAAAAGAATTGCTGGTGTTTTCTAGAAACTGTATCCAGTTGCAGTGAGGCATGACTATACATTCATCCTTTTAACACTGTGGTTGGGAAAAGAAAATCCAGTAGGTTCCTTCCTGTGTCCCAGACTGAACTGTTTATTCTTTCAACCAAAAGGATTACATTAACCAAAAGGGAATATAAACAAATCTACTAATTCAAGTTTTGTTGGATACAGACCCTGATTCTCCCAACTCCACATGCATTTGGTTGTCCTTTTCTGAAGGTTAATGGAGAATCCTGTCAATATGTAGATCCATTCACAATGTGAGCTCACAAACTAAGTCCTCTCACTAAGGGAATATTCTTGGTGGAAATCATTAGCATCTGAAAAAATGCTTTTTGTTTTAAAATGCAGGTCAGAATAAAGGATTTTTGGAAATAGTCTGAAAATAAGGGGTTAAGAACTAATACTCTGGTCAATGTTTTTTGTTGTAACTCACAGGTGTATATTCAAAGCCCTGTGATACAGTGAAATCTTATAAAATCCCAATTCTCTCTTAGTTTCTGTGCCCACGTTAAAAATCCATATCCTATTAAGATGTTTTCCTTACTAGGGGAAGAATATCTTTAATCTTAACAAAAAACAATACCTAGGAAATTCACAACAAAAATGGGACCCGGTATCAGTATTTGTCCATAGACAAAATAACAGTGTATTTATATGAGGGCGGGCACAAGCAGATGGCCAAAGGGAGAGGGGAGGTAAAGACGGTAAAGACGCCACAAGGCTAGGAAGGATAAAAGGGAGAGAAGAGAAAGAGAAATTGGAAAACTTTCAGAAGGCAAATTAATGGTTAGAAGATACTTTATAGCTACCTGATGTTTATTGACACCCTGGAAGCTTATTTAATGCAAGATCTTTCTGATCTGGATTTAAATAAGCACCAAACTAAATTAGCAGAAGAAAAACTATGGATGGCTTGAAGGCGTATAGCAATGGAATGGAATATAAACCTAAAGCTAACATTAACCAAATAGATGAAAAGAGTTGGTTTCAAGAAAAAATAAAAGTCAAATAGGAAGACTCAAGTTTCTTTCTTTTAGTCATCCATCCATCTATCCACCTGTGTCAGTATTTAGCACATATTATGCTTCAGACACTGGGCTCACACAGAGAATACAAACATGGATCAAACAGCCCCTGCCTATAATCATCACTCCCTGGAAGGAAAAGGAAGATGTGAACAAAAAGGACTCTCTACCCAAGATAGTTTGAATGTCATGAGTGACTTAAAGCATTCTCAGGGTTCAGAGCAGGGAGAAACCATTTCCTGCTGAGAACTTCATGGTGAAAATAGCATAGGAATGAGGCCTTAAAGGAAGAGATCACTTTCAAAGCCACTCATCCAAAATTAGGGGACCCTAGAGGATCAAATAAAAGTCTTCTGCACAGCTTCGATGGTTCCTAATACTCTGAAAGTGCCATAATCAACTTGTTTCCCTTCCATTTCCAGTTCTGAAGTCATGGAGGTTTCAAAGGATTTTTGCCTGATTTCTTTTCCATCTCCCTCTCTAGTTTCTTCAGAAGATATATTAGAAAATGGGCTTTTAAATTTAGTTTTGATAGCAAGAGAAGAGGGATCATTTCTGTACTACATGTGACCATTGAGCCTCAGATACTATATTCAGAATCTAAATTTCCTGAATAATTCTCCTTGTTGCCACATTCTCACAAAAACACCATCCAAATAGCATTCTGACCCACAAGAGGCTCAAGACCACAACAGAGGCCCTTGTGTTCTTCAGAACTGTCAGAATCTGGCCAACAGAAAGACATCCTTTCCACTCTACTCAGGTCTCTCCTCTCAGGTGGGGCTCCAGGGCAGCTAAAATGCATGATAGAGGCTGAGAGCCCCTCCCTGCAAAATGCCAAATGGATTTTTTTCATGAATAGAGATTCCTTTAAACCCAGTCAAAAATATTTGTTAAAAATGAATACTTGCCCTTAAGCTGTAGAAGCTAATTAAATAGGAGCAGTAAAGACATAACATAAATGGATGAGTAATGTGTGCTTATTGTTTTAAGAAATACAGCAAGGAGAAGAGAAAAATCATAAGAACACAACTTTGCAGGCATCAAAGTGGCATCAGTCTGGTCATATTCAACCCTAGAAGCTTGAAGCCCATATGAGAAAAGAACTCATGGGAGAAAGAAAGAGGAAATTAAGATTTCTATACCTAACCAAGTTACCATTACCAGAGTAAAATAATTTATTTAAGGATAAGCAGAAGCTCAGAAATATTTTATGCAGTGCCCCTTATTAGGAAAGTACTTCGGGTGAGGAGAGACTACAGCAACAAAAAATGAGCCAGAAGACATTTCAAGGTTGAGGAAAAGTTAACAGTAGAAGACACAATGGTAAAGAATACTGGAATAGATTGATAGGATTACATCTACAAGGGTACAAGATAGGCCTTCTAGTGGTCTAGGAATTGTGTGAGTATGACTCTCAAGGATGTCTAAAAGGTTTTAATATAATTTCAAAGCTTTGAGTTCACAATTTCCTTGTACCAACCAGCACTGAATGAGGAAACGGAGGGAGAAAAAGAACCATGTTAGTGGCTGAATGAACCTTACTGTACTGTTCTCTTTGGTCAAGTCTATATTGTGCCAAGTTAAGGTTGAAGATGTACAACCCATGTAACCAATTTATCCTGACTTTCCCAAGACTTTCCTGATTTTAGCACTGAAAATGTGAGGAATTGTCAGATCCTTCATGTCTCAGGAATCCACTCATTCCAGACAAACCAGAAGGTTAGTCACCTTATGTGCATAAACACCTTATGTGTTGAGGATGAAGCCATCCTCAACAAATATCTGAAGCAACCTATATGCAGAACTACTACATCTGGAATAAGATAACAGAAGCACCTAAAAATCTAAAGCAGATCTCACTAGTCCATCAAAGAAAAACAATTGTTATATGGTTTCACTCAGATGTGGAATATAAGAAATAGCACAGAGGATCATGGGGGACGGGAGAGAAAACTGAATGGGAAGTCATCAGAGAGGGGCAATAACCATGAGAGACTCTTAACTATAGGAAATAAACTGAGGGTTGAAGGAGGGGAAGAGGAAATAAAAAACTGTTCTACATAGAAAAAAAAAAAAAAACCCAGACTGCTCTCTAATTCAGTTTTGAATCAGAAAAACTATTATCAAAAGTCAAAAAGATAGCATAAGAAAACTATGCATAAGTCTTGCTTATGAAAGTAATGAAAATTCTAAATACAAAGTTATAAAAGAGTCTGACAATATGTGATACATAGTACATTATGAAGAAGCTGCATTTATTCTAGGGACACAATACTGTTTCAATATTAGGAAATGTATTAACATAACCCACATCAAAGATAAAAGTAGAAAAAAAATCATTGTATCCATAAAATTTGAAAAAAACATTTTACAAAATTCAGGCATGCCTAGTAAAGATTAAGTAGACTGTGACTTTAAGTAAATGACATAATTAAATTCATCAAAACCACAAACACAAATATCCCACATGAAATAAAACTCAATTATTTCAATTACAAATTAGTAATTGGAAAGAAATCCACAATCACTACTTAAAATTTACTTGGCAGTTTCAGCAAACACAATAAGGTGAAAAATTAACACCTGACATTGTAAGATAAAAGATAAAGTCTGTACAATTTTATAGCTAGAAAACTCATGAGATGCTAGTAAAAAAAAAAAAATTAAACTTCATCATACTAAAAAAAAAAAACGTTCAGTAGGATGGATGCATGCCAGACAAATATGTAAAAATCAGTAGCTTTTTGGTATTCTAGCAATAACTAACCACAAAAGTAAAAGAAAATGAAGCCAGTAAATACTTAGGAACAGATTTTTAAAAAGAAAGGCATAGAACTTGTAGGAGTAAAACTGAAAAATATGAAAATAAGCAGAATATTAAAATAAATAAGACATGGCATAACATGCTTATATATGGAAGTTCCAATAAAATAGAAATGAAATTTCTCCCCAAATCAGTATGCAGTTAATTCAATTCCAATCAGGAAAAATAATATGAAAGGACAAACATGTGGAAATAGAGAAGAAACGAAAAATAAGCATGAAGGCTTACTTGCTTTTCCAGATTAAATAATTAAACAATTAGATATTCAAACAGAACAGAGAAGCTTTCTTCATTCAGGAAAAAAAAAAAAATGGACCCCATCTTAAATTTAAATTTTTATGTATATTAAAGGCTTACATTTAAAAACTATGTAACAAACATTGTGAAAGAAAAATAAAGCAGGTTATTGTACAATGAAGGATTGAGGGAAACTAAGACTGAAAACACACAAACTGGTATTTTGAAATACTGAAGAACAGGAGTGTGTGAGTGGCACAGTCAGCTAAGTGATCCACTCTTGGTTTTGGCTTGGGTGGTGATCTTTGGGGTCATAAGATCAAGCCCCATCTCAGGTTCCACATTCAGCCCTGAATGAGTCTGCTTGAAATCCTCTCTCTCCCTCATCCTCTGCTCCTCCTACTCACTCTAAAATAAATCCTTAAAATACTGAAGAATTTTTGGAAAATTCGAAGTTAAAATGTGTGCATCAAGAATTCTTACAAATTGCTAAGGAAATGGATAATTCAAGAGGGAAAAAAAGCTACAAGTAAAGGATATAAAATGGACAATTTGTAGAAAAAAAAAGAAAATGGCCAACAAATACATGAGAAGTTTCTCATATTAATGAAACATTAAACGCAAAATAAATGAGTTATAATTTTACATCAGACTGGTTTAAATTAAAGATGCTGTAGCATCCATATTTGTAGGAACACTGGGAAAAGGGATCCTCATAAACCATTGATAGAATTTAAAGTGCTAGGACTCTTTTGGAAAACAACGTATAGTGGTTAAAATTTAATAAAGTCTTTAACCCAGAAATTCTGACTTCTTCCTGGAAATCTTATGCAAAATTGTTAGGAATGGACAAAACTAGAAATAAATTTTTTGCCAGTAGAGGAATGGCTGAATAATATATGGTACATTCACAGCATAAAATATTATGTAGTCATTTTAGAAAATGAATTAAAGCCACCAGATGAGAGACCCTGATGCACTGAGGAAGAACACACAGATAAAAATGTTACTTATATTGTTTAATTCCCAACAAAGTCCCCCCAAAAACGAAAAAAAGCCCAGTATGTTTTTGTGTATGGGCTTATTATATGAGAAAAAATATGACAGAGCACACATCAGATTTTTTTGTGGGTTACTGGAAAATGAAGGGCACATTGCTCTTTGTAGATTGAGAAAAGGAACAAAATTGAAAAATAAAGGTGACAAAAATAGGATTAGGCTCACAAACTTATGTATGTAAACAAAACTGAATTGGAAACTAAATTTAAGTAACTTAATTTTTTTTAAGTAACTAACTTAATTTTTAAGGTGATTTCCTGCTACCTTTTCCCACTAAGACAATTAGTAATCAAGAAATACAGAATGACTCTACTTAGTAAATGATGAGGAAGGTTACCTTAGATCGACAAAACAATCCATTCTGTCATGATGAATTATTTTATATTATTTTAAATATTTGAGAGAGAGAGAGCATGAGCAGGGAAGGGGGCACAGAGGGAGAAGCAGATTCCCGGCTGAACAGGGAGCCTGACACGGGGCTCGATCCCGGGACCCTGAGATCATGACCTGAGCTAGAAGAAGATGCTTAACCAACCGAGTCACCCAGGTGCCCTGTCATGATGAATCTTGATAGTGACAAAATCTCTGGCTTTTGCAAATGTCAACCTCAAGAACTGGCTCTATCCTTCCTATAACAGATAACCTAGTCCTGGGCAATATCTAGTTTAGTGTTCTTATTTGACAGATGAGAACATGAAGGCCCAAAGAGGTTTTCAGTACTTTTCCCTAGTTGCAAAACTCAACAGGGTAGCAATGGACCTAGAAGCTACTCCCTTCTCCAGAATTTCCTTGTTCCCTATTATTCTGCAAGGTCTCTGCCATCCAGGATTTTTCTTTTTTCTATCCAGGATTTGGAAGAGTTCTCTCAATGTAAAGGGAAAAAATAAAATCAAAAAAGGAGAAAGACCTTGCCTTCCTAGGTGGAAGTATTTTCTTGTTGAGAACTGTGTCATTTAGTAAACATTCTTGTATAAGACACTGTGAATCATAGGGTCCAACAGAGCTCTACCCATTGATACGTACAAGTCATGCCCCAGCCCAGTCTCTACTTACTCACCTGGTACTCTCACACATGAGCTTTCATTCAAATGCTCACGCTCCAATCCCAAAGCCAATTAATTCTCTAACTCAGAGTCAATATCCAGCAATTGTTTACTACTTCTACCTAAGTAAAGAAAAGCTGAAAATATTTAACGTCACTCTCTCACCCCTTGATACAGGAACAGATCCGGTCGACACAAGTTAACTAATTTGCCTAATGATTATTATTAATGAAGCCCTGTCACAAATGCAAGCCCCGCACCTAAGAGTCACAGTTTTGGTTTGCTTTGGTTTGGTTGCCTTAAAAGACATTAAAACTTTAACCTTGCTTATCTGAATGTGTGCTTTCTTTACCAAAAAAAAATATCAGGCAGGAGACTATAGATCTCTTAGTGCCAAGCCAGTATCTCTCCTAGAGAAACAAAGTAGGTGGAAAGAATAACTATTGCATGCCAAAGAAATCATTCCTATTTTCAGCTACATAATAGAGACCCGTGGCTAACATCCAGATCACCCAAATGGGGCAGCTCCCTCTAATTCCATCAACAAGTATGGATTCCTTATGCCAAGTAGAGGTACTGGAGAGAGTCCATGTGAATGTTACAACTCTACCCCCTGGCAAAGTTATTTGATTTCCCTAGGACTTTGTTTCCTCATCTATAAAATAGGTTGTCTGTGTTCTAATGACACAGTTTGCAAAGTAGTTAGCCTAGTGCCTGGTACATATAAGCACTTCAATCATCAGCATTTATGAAAAGTCTTTATGTTGTTCAACCCTATTGATAAGCATCACGTATGAAAATGGACTTAATTGCTGAACTTATGCACACGTTCTAAGTTCTGTTGAATACTAGAAGGGAGAGAGGTGAAGAACTAGAGGGATTGGTTTCTTCGATCCCGTAAGGAAGAGGTGGGCTACGATGATCTTAATCTTTTAAGTGAATCAAGTTTAGGAAATGGAAGAATGAGAACCAGGTTTCCTTGGAAATTAAGAAAATAATTTTCACAACGGAATGGTCCAGAGCAATAGTTCTCAAACTAAGTGAAAATCACCTATGTGGCTTCTTATAACACAGATTGCCAGTCGCTCTCCCACATTCAGACATGGTAGCTCTGGGCTGGGCCCCAAGGACTGGAATTTCTAACAAGTTCTCAGATGCTGCTGCCGCAGCTACTGGTCTAATAAACCACCTTTGAGGACCACTGCTTTTGGTTATTTATCTCAGTTTCCCTATTTGCTTTGCTAATAAAGACCTAAGTTGGGGAGAATGGATACTGAATAGAGAATCCTAATCATGGAGCATTTTTCACAGGCTACCTCACACTTTGTCATCATCGTTTACCATGCTCTGTGGCCTTCAGAGTTAAGTCAACAGGCAGCTTTTTAAGACAAAAACACTCTCTTGAAAAGGTAGTAAAGGAGACAAGTGTGATTAATCTCCTTTTATTTGGAGCTTTGCAGAAAAATGGCTCTGGTGTTTTGCTATAGATTTTGACATGTAGCCAGAGATTGGCTCTGAAAGTGAGAGCAGCATCCCTGCTCCAGGAGACATCAGAAGCCACAATTAACATTCAGACAGGACCACTCAGACTCCACCAGTAGCCCAGATTCTTGTCCCCCCAGGAATATTGATCAGAAGAATCAATTTTGCTTATAAATTAAAGGGGGTGAAAAGATCATTAAAGCCTATGAGATTTGGTTTAAGTGCCGAACAATTATGCTATGCGAAGAGATTATGATAGTTTGAAGATCCATCATTTAGAAATTTTTTATTTGGACTTGGGGAAATCTTAGTAACCAAGAGGTGACACATCTTAAGAGACTATGCAAGCTTTTCCAAATATGGGCTGCATGTTCAGGAAATATAATAAATGGTGCAGTATGGATTCTTTGTAATACTCATGCGAACAAATGTCCATTGGTTTAAGAGCCAATATCCTGTTAAGAGCAGATGATCACTCCATATAAATGGCAGCCAGATGCTTTAGAGCTATGTACCTCTTTACCAGTCTCTTCCTTCATTTTCCCACTCACCCACATTGGCTGCTTCCTGCAAAGCTTCATGAGATGATCAGCTATCACCGACCATAATAAAAAGAATCCCAATGTCTAAATAAGTAAATGTCGTCTTTGGAAGCCTCCAAATTCCAGCCTGTAGGGCTGCAGGGACTATAGGCATCAAGAATTAGGGCATCCTTCTCTACTCTATGCCTTTATTTGTGCCTACTTTGTTGCAACTCTCTTGAACAATAGTGTATTTGTTTGCTTTGCTGCTATAACCAAACACCATGGACTGGGTGGCTTAAGCAGAAATCTATTTTCTTACAGTTCTGGAAGGTAGGAGCCCAAGATCAAGGTATTAGCAGGTTTGTTTTCTCCTTAGGCTTTTACCCTTTGCTTATACATGACTGTCGTATCTTGATATATGCACACATGGTCTTTTCTCTCTACGTATACCCCTGGTGCCCCTTTCACTTATAATACCAGCAATATTGGCTTAGGACCTCACACAAATGGCCTCATTCTAACTTAATTATTCCATTAAGGACAATGTAGTTAATTAATCTCAATTTTGAGATACTGAGGATTGGAATACGAGCATATGAATTTGGAAGGGGGGAGATACAATTCAGCCCATAATATCAGCAGCTTCCTTCTTTAATGCTTTATTCCACAGGAGACCAACGCCTGTCTGAGGGACCCAGTCTGAAGGACTAAGTCTCCACATCCTTATCTTCCCTTCTTTCCACCAAAGCGCTTACCCTGTCACAAAACTAAACACCCACGAAAGTGAATGTAGAAAAGAAACCAATGTTGGTGTAGGTATGTGCTGGGGATAAGGACATTATCTATGCCAACCAAGAATAAACTGCTTGCTGATGTAAGTTAGACACTAGCATTTGAAGATAAAGGTTTCCCTGCCAGGTCATCTATTCTGAACCTCTTTGACAAAGAAAAAATGTCCAGATTCATTAGGTGACTTTCTCAAGATCTTTGTGATAAACAGTGATAAGTCTGACTCTCCCAAATCCTACCACTTTTCTTCCCCACCACACACTGCCACTTTCTAGAAGATTCCTTGGAATACATGTTCTTGGGAGAAACCTATCTTCTCTACTTGAAGTGCTCAGAGCCATCACACACAGAACTCAAGGTGTGCAGTTTCTGAGGACACCACTCACCAAAAACCTCTTATGTTCCTCCTACAAAATTCTTCAATAGGGCCAGGCTTTTATAAAAATGAAGGGAATCCCTCACGACACACTTCTTATCCCAGTACCTGGATAATACAAAGTATTATGAAGTACACTCTAAATACTAGTAACAATGGCACAAAAGGTTTCCAGTTAGAGCTCCGTTAGTTCTTCATCTTGTAGGCAACCTTGACCATTAATCACTTTATCCAATCAGGGGGAAAAATGTATTGTTTTATCTGAAAAGTCTAGAAATCTGAGGCAGAGAAATTATTTTTAACCCAAAGCCTCAACTAATTGCCTCAATTGTCCAATTATGTCAATCTTTTTAAAAGACCTTAAAGTCTCAGACATTCCCAAATTGGCAGCCCATTAGCAATGTCTGTGTCACACAGCCTTTCGCTTCAGCAGCAGTAGCCCCCAACCACTACTCCTGTCAATCAAATGCCCTTTTCTTTCCTCAGATCAACACTGTATATAGAAGGACTGAGTGATTCAAGCTACTCATCCAAGGATTGGGAGTCCCAGAATAATGACAATGAAATTGTTAGTTTAGTATTTGGCTGCTAACACCATATTCTTCAGATATAGAGACTTTCTAACACAAATTATTCATACATTATAGGCCATATAAGTATTGAGACAAGTTTTCTAAATTAATGGCATCAGGGAGGACAAAATTAATCTTATAGAGGCTTCTGTTTAGAAACTTTTAAAATGTTCTATCCACTAATCAAAACTATTTTAAAGATGCCTACTAGCACAGAGCTATATAAATTCAATAACTTTGAAATCTTTCTGAATGACATTAGACACATTAGCTTATGGTTGCCCCTCCTCCCCACCAGTTAGCAATGTCTTCTCCCTCTCCTTCAGGCAAGAGCTATTCTTCTGCATTATTTATTCATCTAATATTTATTGAATATACACCAGATATATTTCTAATCAGTTGGGACATGGGACCCCTAATTAGCTCAAAACATCCCCTTCTGACAGGTGTTAGGGACTTTGTTATGTCTGTAGCCTTAAGCTGAAGGAGCTTTTATGTACAAGTGGTTGTGGTTTATTCCATAGGACCTCACCACCCTGCCTACAACTAATTAAACCAGAGAGATCTCTGAAATTGTCTGGTATGAGGCAGGGAATACTCAATATTAGACAATAATATATAAACTCAATAAAAGGGACTTTTAACATAAGAGACACATGTATCCACTAAAGGAAGTAAAACTAGAGACACACACCAAGAAAAGACACTAATTAAAAGCCAGAAGACATTGGAAACCACACCTAATGGAAGCTTTGATTAAGCAGAAGTGAGATACTGAATTGCTAGCAGAGTCAAGAAGAGGCAGGTTAAAAAAGAAAAGCAAAGATGGAGCTGTTGCTGAGTCACAAACAAGGCAATCCAAAGAAATTATTAATTCACGACAGCAGCTACTGAACATCCAGAGTTATTGTAACCTAAATGATAAATGACATTCTAATTCTCCAGTAGGACTACAGACACAATAACTCTTTTGTCCTCCGTTATTCCCTTGGTATTCTTATAATCCTAAGGAAATCGGAGTGTGCCTTTTACTCTTAACTAGAGGGCAGGACCTGCCTGGTGGTCAATGGGAGGAAAAGACAAATATATCAAAAATTATAAGATATAAGTAAGTGCTGTAGGATCCCAGAGGAGCAACTCAAACCAGTCTTGGGCTGAGTCTTGAAGTAGGAACTGGAGACATGGAAAAGAGACACTTGAGGCAAAAATTGGGTGTGAAGCTGCTGCAGCATGGAAGTCTGTGGATTTTGGGGAAGCTGTGCTTCGATCAGTAAATGCTGAACATGTAGGTACACCTAGAGAGGAGACTGGGGACAGTCAGGGGCTGACAAACAGTCAAATGACAAAAAGAAAATGCTTGTTCTTATCCAAAACATACGGTGAGCTATTGAAGGACTTTACATGAAGGAAAGAGACCACCAAATTTACATTTTAGGAAGCTCCTTCTGTCTGGATTCTGAGAATGAACTCAAGTGTGTCCAGAATGGAAACAGGGCATCTAGTTGGAAGATAAATGTTGACCTGGTGAGTTGCTTCATGACCTGGAAAGAGAGAAGAGGGGATAAATCATGGGGAAATACATTAAAGAGGAAGCAAGATTTGCAAAATTTGGTGACCTAGTGAATAGATGTGAGGGAGAGTGCCAAAGTGTTCCAGATTGACCTCTGAAAGGATGGTTGTACAAATCATAGAAACTAATAGGAGAATAGAGGGAGTGCATATGAGTTAGGAAGAGGAGGAGCTCCGGCTTGAAGATAGTAACTTCGGTGTTTCTATGGAACAATTAGAAATATCAAGTAGACATAGCAGAGTTGGGAGCTCAGCAAAAAGATGTAGGCTTGTGGAACCATTACACAAAGAGTAATCAATGCTAGGCATTTCAGTATAATGATCACGAGATTGCACAGGAAATGGAGGGAGCCAACCATGGAGGGTGGGGCCCAGAATAACACCGTGCCCTAGAGGACAAATGGCAGATCCTAGAACAGAGTAAGTGGGTCAGTCTGCAATTCTTCCTTTATTATTCCAAGTCACAGACTCCTTTCAAAGTTGCCTGACTAGTGACCTTCTTATTTCATAAGATCAGTTGTGTACTATTCTCCTATTGTTTCATGTATGAAGATCTCACATCTGCTCTATGTAGACACTGCCTCATGCTTCATTTAAGTGATCTTTTAGGTTAGTGAGGGTGAAAGAAAACTCTCTACTTAAATCCTAGAAACCAGAATGATCCTCCAAATCTGCCCCAACAAGGCATGCAACCTTGAGAAAAATGTTAAAGTTAGCTATCATTTAATTGAACCTATTCTAGAAGTTGGCATAAGACAAGGCATGTTATGTACCTCTTAGTATTTTTGACAGATCTCTAAGTGAGGGCTGAGTCTTCCTGCTACAGAGATTATGGTAAAGTGAAGTCCAAAGAGGTTAAGTAATTTGCCACAAATTAGCAACAGAAGACACTTTTAGACCAATTTTTTTTTTAAACCCAAAGTCCTGCTCCTTCCTTGGTTCAGTCATTCTTTTTGGGCAGATCACTGTATCTCCTCTACCCTTAGCACTCTCATCAGTAAAATAGAGATAAATGCCTACTTTGTCTTTTTTAAAAGGATATAAAGGTTGAACAAGCTATTTTATATGATGATACATTGAATATTATGAAGTGTTATAGCAGAGAACTAATGCACATCAAATAGCCCCGTGCTTCTCTCCATTTCCTAGCCCCTATTCAATTAGGTAGGAAAAAGTAAGAAGTTGTAGGAGGTATGGGAAGTGACGTGCATCACTTTTGAGCAGAGGCAGTAAAAATTTCATGATATTCTCATAATCTCTTACTCTGCTACAGAGACTAAAGAAGCTACATGTTTAGAAGGTACAGATACAAGATGGTAGACCCACCATCAGCCTGGATCCTGAGAGATCATGTGGAGAATTTTTTGCTGTGTGAAAAATCATATCAGTGTAGAAATAAACTTTTGTTTGTGCTAAGCAAATAAGATCTGAGAGTCGTCTGTTATTGCAGCATCCGTGTGGTTTATCTTCATGGACATAAATGCCAGGAGGTCATGGAGAATTGTTGGCACATGTCAACATTTAATATATGGGGAGTGAGATAAGGCATTGTAATAAAGAGTATGGGATGTGGAGCTAGAATATATGAATTCAAATTCAAATCCTGCCCTTCATTAGCTTTATCACTTTGGCAAGTAATTCATGTCTTTGTGTCTCAGGCTCATCTGTCCAATGGGTGGGATAATATTACTTCATAGGGGCTCAAGGGGAACTAAATTAGTTAACATGTAGAGCATTTAGAACAAGGTATACGGAAACCTTCAGAGAATGTTAGATGCCCTTAGTCCATACTCAGTTGACTACAATTCGAGCTAAGCTGTTTTTGGTTGACCCTCTATGCTAAAGAGAAAATTGTCACATGTATGTCCTCCAACAAAAGTCATGAAGAAACTCTTTCTATCTTTATAGGAAAAAGAGTGATTCAGAGAGCAAAAGGGTGTTCCTCTTGACAATGGTTTTCTCTTTTCTCAGCCCTGGGGAGTGTTGCAAATGAACAGCCTTTTTCTACACAGAAGGAAACAATGTAGATCTATCCTGCCCAGTGGAGGCATATGGCCTATTTTTGCACCACCCACAGGAAAACAATTTTTAAAAAATATTTCTCAAAAGCTGTTAAAACACAACAGCAAACACTACCGTGAAACCTGATTTTTAATCCTGTATATCCTAAATAATTCTCCTATAGCCCTTTACAGAAGAAGTTTGCTGATCCCACAGCATTGTGAAGACCTGAATCCCAACTCCAACTCACTCATCCTTACATTGCTAAGGGAGATCTCAGTTGGCACTTTCTCACCTCTCCAGTTCACAATCATCTTCACTCCTCATTATCCACCATGCTAGTGAAATCTACAAGCGTGAAAAAAAAATCTTCCTAAAGGTCTTCCTAAGAGCAAAACAGTAGAGGCAGTCTCATCTTTTTGGAGGGAGAATAACAAGATGTCTACTGAATTTTTTATACATGAAGACTATATCTTTTTTAGGACTGATTAGCTAATCCACCTCTTTCTCCCATCTGTTTACAAAGTCAGGGTCCCCTGAAAGCAAGTACCCAAATTAGCAGACCCTGGTAATAGCCCTGCCTCCATTTTTATGATTCCTTTCAACTTATTCTTTATTAAACTGGGACTTTAAACTACTGGAATCAGTTTCCTTTCTTTTCCCCAGGAATAGATTGTGAAAAGCAGTGGACAAAGAACAGGGTTTCAATAATATCTGGTTCACAATAATGACAGAGAAGAGAACTAAGGCAAGCTTCCCTTCCTCTCCTCACCATCTTGACATTTAAGTAAGAAACATATTGAGTGACAACCTTATTAAAAATAAATAGCAAGTCATCAAGATTTTAACAAAGGCAATAATTAAACCACATTGACCCTTGGGTTAAATTTTTCCTGACAGTTAAAGGCCATCTAGAAAGGCAGAGGAAGGCTAAGTTATTAGCTACCCCCATTATAGTCAACCCACCCACATTTCTTTCCCACCAAGAAAATCTGTTTCCATAGCCCTGGGGCTCATCCCAATCATTCTCCCCTTATTTACACCCTTCCTTCTGCAAGAAATGGCCTGTTTTCCTTCACTCTGTTAAACCCTTCCTTTCTTCACTGCTTTAATAACAATTAAGACTTTACAGCCTGGGTCTGGATGATAGTTCCCAATGAAGTATTCTGACTCTGTGAGAGACATCATAGTGGCTGTTACTGACAAAGACATAGCTCTGGAAACCTTCCAGTGACCCTTAGGAACCTACATAGAATGAGACCTTAAAATTATTGAGAAGTGTTTTGAAACTACCATTTCTGAGATTACATCACCTCTTGGATTCTTGGGGTGTTCTTACTTTGAATCGTCCTCTCTCCCAGAGTATCTTTTCTTCTCACATACTTTATTCAAAATTCAGCTTAAAATTATCATTCCCTTTGGAGCGTTGCCTGACAACTTGAGAAGGAAAGCTCTCTTGCTCCTATAAGCCCTGTAGTATCTACTGGCTCACTTGTGAGCCATATCAAGTACATTCCACAATATATCTTATATTGTCACCTTGTATTATTTGACTTTCATCATTTGTATTTTGTCTCTCAGATCAATAAGAAACTCCAAGAGCCACATCTTAGGTCTTCCACATTCCCTACAGCTGTGTGGAATGTTTCATACATAACAGGTGCTAAGTAAATGTTTGCAAACTTGATTGCTTAGTGAGAACACAAGCTAGCAAAGTTAGAGCGTGTACATCAGAGTTCTTTTAATTACATTAGCCGTGATTCTTAAAAGTCATTGAACATTAAAGTCACTTGAGAAACTTTTTAAAAATTCAGTTGAGAAGGTTGTACCAAATACAAGTTAATTCAAAATGTCTGTGCATAGAAGAGTATCATGCTAAGTGAAATAAGTCAGAGAAAGAAATACCATGTGATTTCACTCATATGTGGAATCTAAGAAACAAAACAAATGAGCAAAGGGAAAAGGAGAGGCAAAGACAGAAACAGACTCTTACCTACAGAGAACAAAGTGATGGATACCAGAGGGAAGGGGCATGGGAGGATAGGTGAAGTAGGTGATGAGGATTAAGGAGTGCCCTGTGATGAGCACTGCGTGTTATATGGAAGTGTGGAATCACTATATTGTACACCCAAAAGTAATATTACATTGTATGTTAACTACACTGGAATTTAAATAAAAACTTAGAAAAAAAGTTTGGAAACAAATAGATTAACCTCAACAACCAGACCTATGGGATTCCAACTATGTGCTAGATGTTGCATTTGGTGGTATGTGTGTAGTGGTCAACAAAGCAGACCTGGATGCCTGCATTCATGGAACGAACACACAGTCTAGTGAATCTAATAAATTTGCTGCCCTGTATTTTACTAGCACTCTTTTAGTTTGTCAGTGTCATAATTGACTATTTTAGGATGTGCGTCATACTGATAATTTTACTGATAATTTTCAAATCAGTGTAATAATGTACTTTCCCCTTTTGTTATAAATGCTCCCTGAGCAAGCAGGGCTCTGATTTTCTTTGCAACATCCTCAAAGAACACCAAACAGCATTATAACACACAGTAAAAAATAATGATAAAGAGGACAATGATGATTATGATTATGATTGTTATGGTGATAAAAGGAGTGATTAAGAAATAAGAAGCCACCAAACAGAAAAATTCTTTGAATTTTCGCGTCTAATTGGATCTGGGTAAAAGACGGAAAGACCCAGACAAAAGGTTGTGAATTCCTTTTGAATCCCCCATAGAAATAGATTCTCTGGGTTTGCATTAAACCTTGAATTAAAGCAATCAGTATAATTTTATAAGCCTTATTTACTGTCCTTAAGGGGGCATGAATTAGATGGATAAATGCTGAATTGGTATGTTGAAACGTTTTGCGCCTTATTGATGCTATACTGCAAGCATACTGATTGGGAGGCTGTTCTACAGTGAATCTGTTGGAAAGAACCTAAATTGTATTAGCCCAAATTATCAGATTTTTCTGATCTTGGGCCCTTAATCACCAGATTCTTTGATTAACTCACCCTCCCTCAGTTCATTTTTAAACTTCTGATTATTTTCCATGACAGTGTTCTCAAAGCCCATTTTAAAGGCTCTTCACTCCAGAAGGGAGGCTGTGAGAACCGGAGGAAGAATCTGGCACCAGATCATTTTGCTAATGGAAGATAATTATTGTGATTATCTCATCCTCGCTTAAAAGCGCTAATGGTAGCAAAGCAGCCTCTCTGACAAGGTGAAGTTTCTACCAAAATATGTTGACTCTCTTTGTGGAAAAACTTGTCATATTCCTCTGAGGAAAGACTGTAGCTAATTCCTAGGAGAAGACGATCTAGAGCCACAGGAAGAGGATTTAGCTAGGTCACTATCATCCCTGGTTTCAAACTCTGGTCTGACTACCAGAGTGCTCTGGACTTCATCAAATCTGGAATGCTCACTCTATGGGTTTTAGTTTTCTCCCTATATGAGAACAGGTATTGGGAAGGAAAAAAAAAAGGCACTATGGGCATTATTTGAAAAATACTTTGTACGTATATAGTGATTATTCATAAAATTAAATGATACATTTAATAATTTTATAAATTTAAGAGATGATTTTTATTCAGTGTCTTATTCTGGAGCAAATATTCCAGTTTCTCCTTATCCAATCAGGATAACTAGTTCTATTATGCAGTGGGGAAAAGTCACAGCTCCGTTTCTCTCACATGTGCAACTCTGGACAATTTACTGAATTTCTTGTAGTTTCATTTTTGTGGTCTTTAAAGTGGAGAAATGTTGGAATTCTTTTTTTTATATAATAAATTTATTTTTTATTGGTGTTCAATTTACCAACATACAGAATAACACCCAGTGCTCATCCCGTCCAGTGCCCCCCTCAGTGCCCGTCACCCTTTCACCTCCACCCCCACCCTCCTCCCCTTCCACCACCCCTAGTTCATTTCCCAGAGTTAGGAGTCTTTATGTTCTGTCTCCCTTTCTGATATTTCCCAACATTTCTTCTCCCTTCCCTTATATTCCCTTTCACTATTATTTATATTCCCCAAATGAATGAGACCATATAATGTTTGTCCTTCTCCGATTGACTTACTTCACTCAGCATAATACCTTCCAGTTCCATCCACGTTGAAGCAAATGGTGGGTATTTGTCGTTTCTAATGGCTGAGTAATATTCCATTGTATACATAAACCACATCTTCTTTATCCGTTCATCTTTCGATGGACACCGAGGCTCCTTCCACAGTTTGGCTATTGTGGACATTGCTGCTATAAACATCAGGGTGCAGGTATCCCGGCGTTTCATTGCATCTGAATCTTTGGGGTAAATCCCCAACAGTACAATTGCTGGGTCGTAGGGCAGGTCTATTTTTCACTCTTTGAGGAACCTCCACACAGTTTTCCAGAGTGGCTGCACCAGTTCACATTCCCACCAACAGTGTAAGAGGGTTCCCTTTTCTCCGCATCCTCTCCAACATTTGTGGTTTCCTGCCTTGTTAATTTTCCACATTCTCACTGGTGTGAGGTGGGATCTCATTGTGGTTTTGATTTGTATTTCCCTGATGGCCAGTGATGTGGGGCATTGTCTCATGTGCATGTTGGCCACGTCTATGCCTTCCTCTGTGAGATTCCTGTTCATGTCTTTTGCCCATTTCATGATTGGATTGTTTGTTTCTTTGGTGTTGAGTTTGATAAGTTCTTTATAGATCTTGGAAACTAGCCCTTTATCTGATACATCATTTGCAAATATCTTCTCCCATTCTGTAGGTTGTCTTTGAGTTTTGTTGACTGTATCCTTTGCTGTGCAAAAGCTTCTTATCTGGATTAAGTCCCAATAGTTCATTTTTGCTTTTGTTTCTTTTGCCTTCGTGGATGTATCTTGCAAGGAATTCTTTTTGTGAAGGTAGCATAAGGTTGATTCCAGCACCTGACAAATACAACTGCTCGTACTTTCAAATAAACAAAAAGCACCCCCCAAACAAAAACAAAAACCAATACAAAAACAAAACCCAATAAAACAAAAACCTGAAATGCAAAAACAAAAATGAAAAACAATCCTTATCTACTAGTTTTACATTTGATTACCGATGCATAGAAGAAACTAAATATTAATTCTAAAGTACATCAGAAGTGTAAAACACAATGATCACTTATTGTAAAACAGATGTGATACAAGTCAGGGGGGAAAAATCACAGTAAAAAGTTATAAATGGGTTCAACTAATTTTATCCAAAAAAAAAAAAATCTTTTTAAAATTAAAAAGAACTTAGTGCTGACTTAGAAAGGTTAACAATTTCAGTATTAGAACAGAAATTCAAGAATTGTCTGAATATAATTTATGAAGAATTTATAATGTCATAAAGGCAATATTTAAGTCCATGAAAAAGACACTAAGTGGATGATGCTATAACACTTACCTCGTTTTCAAAGGGAGCTGAGAATAGAACTTCAGCTGGATTCCAACCTTACTACTTACATGAAAACACCTAGAAGTTTTTCAAATAAATCAGAAATGCAAACATAAAAAGTAACAGAAATATGAAAAGTTGTTTGGAAATTATATGTAGTTTTGGTCAAGGGGAGACTTTGGTTTTAAATCATTAGACACTTTTTATGAAATCTGTTTAAAAGTATTTTTTAAAATGCATGAAAGGTGTTATTCTGTATATTGGCAAATTGAACACCAAAAAAAAATAAATTTATTATTAAAAAAATAAAATAGGGATCCCTGGGTGGCGCAGTGGTTTGGTGCCTGCCTTTGGCCCAGGGCACGATCCTGGAGACCCGGGATCGAATCCCATGTCAGGCTCCCTGCATGGAGCCTGCTTCTCCCTCTGCCTATGTCTCTGCCACTCTCTCTCTCTCTCTCTCTCTCTGTGTGACTATCATAAATAAATAAAAATTAAAAATTAAAAAAAACTTTAAATAAATAAATAAAATAAAATGCATGAAAGGTATAACGAATCTGAGAAATAATTAACATATAGTGTACTATTAATTTCAGGGTAGAATTTAATGTGTCATCAGTTGCATATAACACCCAGAACTTGTTACATCAAGTTACCTCCTGATTGCCTGTCACCCCATCTTCCCACGAACCCCCTTCCAGCAACTCTCACTTTTTTTTTAAGTTAAGAGTAGGCTTGTCTGTTTTTAATCTGATTTTTCCTTTCCTCCCGTTATCTAACACATGATGGCAAAGAGCCTAATGTTTCATGTAGGAAGAGTTTATATAAATCAGGAAAATAAAGATGAGTGACTCAATAGAAACAAAACACAGTGTTTCACAAAAATAAATACAATTGGCCAATATATCTACATGTTCACCAAAAATTGAATGATTAAGGTGTGTTTTCTACCTGTGCAGTTGGCATGGATTTAAAGGTTTAATGATACCAAGTATTGACCAGATTGTGAGACACAAGCCACAGAGGGAAATACGATGGTCAAGAAGTATTTCTTATGTCAGTAAAAATGTAAAATTAGCACATTTTAGAAGAATGCTCGGGCCCCATTTATCAGCACTAACAGTCTGTATGTTCTTTTCTTCATCATCATGGCTACTGGTTCTAGCCATGCATACTCACAGTATTGAGAAGCACATATGGGAAACTCTAACTTAGCTCTCAGGAGTTGGTGTGGGAATGGAGAGTAGTTGGGACACCTTTACTTCCAAACTTATAGTGTTAAAAACAAAAACAAAAACAAACAAACAAAACAGACTTACAATGCTCTGTATCATTTGGCTGTTGGTTCTTGTGTCCATCATGTCCAAATGTAATCATCCTACATTTAAAAAAAATCGTTAATGAAAATAAGACAATAGCATCTGCTTTAACAAACGGTTGGAAAGATTAATGTTAATACATGTAATATGCCCAGAATATTGGATGGCATTAAGTATTCAGAAAGCAAATGCTTTTTATTAATATAGATTTTACCAAAAAAGACGCGTTCTAGCTCTTTTCTGCTACTCCTCCCATATTACCTTTCTTAGGTGACCTTTTAGCAAAATCATTAGATGTCTTCATTTCCCTTATCTAAGCAGTATGACCCTATCCAATCTGGAAAATGAACAGAATTATGGCAGGGTAGGACAAAGACTAAACAAGGCAACAACTTAAAAAAAAATTATTGAATACATTATTCTGAGCTTCTTCTAGCACTGGAATCACTTAGTTAAATTTTTGTCCTATTAATAGATCAAATGGTTTTTAAAACAATCCCCTGGGGTGGGGTGGGGAAGGTGTGAGAGGGGGCAGAGAGGTAGTTGCTCAAGGACCCAGTTTTTAAGGGTAGGTAGAAGCAGGACAGTCTGTTACAAGTGGCTGCAGGGGCATGGGAGCTGGTTAAGAGTTTTGAAAAAGAGAGAGGAAACTCACTGTGGGGAAGCAGGGACAAAAGAAATATAGCCCCTGCAAGTCCTGTACACTGGTCCTGATAGGATAATGGTCAGAGTAAGGTCAATCTGGGGAGCCCAACCTAAGTACCTATTGTGAAGTGAGAATGAATAAAGATGGGGACTAAGGCATCATAGATTTGTCTATGCTGCTTCTTAGAATTCTCACTAAAAGGGGAAAGGTACTGAAATAAGAATCCACAGTCCCAAAACCTAGCTTTTTCTCAACTTTCCATTTGCTTCAGAATTTCTAAGCCCCTGAACTGGAAATGAGTTGACCTTTCTACTTCAGTCCTGTCTTGAGGATCAAATAGTTTGTGAAAGCACTTTCCGAAATCCAAGGATTATTCAAGGTTAAGATCTTATCGCGGGTTAACATTCTTTTCCAGTTATGTGTTGCCAAACTGGGGAACCTTGTTTAAATAGCCCATGAAAATGCATCATAAGTGCTTTCATAAGGAGTAATCTACAGAAGACACAAAACCAAGTGAAGACTGTTTACCTAGGGTGCTGAGGATGATACCCCAAAAGGGAGCTCAGTAAATGCTCTGATGTGGTGGATATCCTGGGTGTTCTCAGTGCACAGCCTACAATTGTCAGTCCTCAGTTTTTTGTATCCCTCTAAGAAGGGTAGGAAAAGATGCTCCCCTTCAGACAACATGGACTCTCTTGAAGCCCCAAAAGAGAGGCAAAGACACTGTTGCAGTAAAGTCCTCTCCACACATCTTTGCACCTGAGGAACAACCTAAACGCATTGGCCTAGAAGTACCAAGACTGAGTTTGGGTTTTAATGTGTCCTGCATGCTATAGTATGCATTCATTTTGTGCTTACCATGGATACCATAATGACTGGTCACAGGAGTAGCTTCCTAATTAGCAATGTTTGAGAATTTTTTTAACTTCCTAATCGAAGATCTAGAAATATAGAAGCCTACGTCCTCAGGTCTCAGTTGTATAGAGAAATTCAATTTAATCCTGACTTCTAACACTCCATAGACAATTGCTTTTGTTGAATTGCTGCATTTGTAGTTTTCCTTAATATCCTGAAAGTTTTAGGCTTTTAGCATAATCCCCCACATTATGAAATTATGATATACCTTATCTATTTCCATCTAATTTTGCTCAGTACTTGGTGAGCTCTTTAAATATGGAAACTCCATTTGCTCTGGAACATTTTAATTTCTTTGATAATTTTCTTCCAGTTTCCCTCTTCTCCCTGAATCCTAGTAGTTAGTTATAGGGTATATCTGAATGATCCTATACTTTTCTCACCATTTCTCTCCTTTTTTTTTTTTTTTTTCATTTTTTTTTTCATTTTTTTTTTTCATTTCTCTCCTTAAGTACCTTTGTTTGTACCATTGTTACTGTTGTGCTGCTTTGTAAAGAGACATTTGACTTTATCTTCTTATGTTTCTGTTTATCATTCCTGCTACAATTTAAGTTTTTCCTCTGGAAGTAACTTTTTAAATGGCATCTTGTCTAGAGAACATAGATGTTAGCTCTTTGAAAATGTTCATAGAATTTTGCTTTTCTGTTTGTTTTAGGTATGTCCACCATCTGCCCAACATCTTGAAGGCAGTATGTTGTTGGCTTTGCTAAATACATGACTGATGACCCTTAGCTATCCCTTCATAGGAAGGATGGACCACTTAACATAATTATATATTTATAATTTTCTCTTATTAGTCAAAGCCACACAATGAATATTTAAATTACTGCATGAAGGGGGACCAGCCCCCCTGAAGTTAGGGAAAGGATTTGAGAATTTCAAGATTCCTAACACAACCTTCTACATTATCTTCTATTCATCAATGTGCTGCCCCACCCTCAGATGTGATGTGTCCCCAGCATAGTCTAGGTGTCTACTCTCTTGAGTGCCAACCTCTGTAATTTTACCTTGGGTTGAGGGAAGTCCTCCCAAATGAGGAGGGTGATGGATGGGATTTAGGGACCTAAAGTGATCCTTCAGATTTTCAGCTAATCCTATTTTCAACCTCACTTTCAGATATACCTGATGGCACCATGCTGTATGTGTTTTAGGGATCTACAAGACAGATGCATCTTCTCAGTTTCTCCCACTACTGCTTACATTCCTTTAAGGCCTTCTCAGTCATTTACCACATGCCTGTATATACTCTGTTTCCAACAGTTTGACACTTTTGTCCTTTTCCATGTTTTTTGTTCCTTTCAGATTTCAACTGTTCTCAGTGTTATTATCTTTTAGTTGTTCTAGTAAGATTATCAGAAGGCATAGAGCTAAAATACTTGTGCATGATCCATCATATTTAATCATGACCGGGGAAATCTTGAAAGCAGTAAAAGGGTGAGGGGAAGATCAAGACTCCAGCGAATCATGATATCTAAACATGTTATAGAATGCTCATAAAGTGATCGCTTTTTTACAATACCTCAAAACATTGCATAGTTATCTATTTTGTCATACCCATTCATGAAAAAAAAAGCCAAATTCTAGGTTTAAAGCACTGGCACCTTGAAAGAGATCATAATCAAATGAAGGTCATAAATAATGCTTGTTGAGTTTTCCAGATCCTCTGAGAGGAAGTTAAAGAAAACAGTGCTTCTTAGTTAATAAATATTTAAAAGTCCTGTTAAAATGACTAAGTTTAAAATGCCATAAGAAATTATATCAAGGTATAAATAATTTCTCCCTAATGGCTGGACAGTAGGCTTTGAATAGTTTTCTTTGGGTTTTAAATTAAGGGATGACAAAAAGCATAGGAAGTACAGCTAGATATTCAGAAATGGGTCTTTCATAATCTACCTTCTTACTTTCAATGACAGGCAGCATTGGAACTTTTCATTTTTGTTGAAGAACTGGACTTTCTCCCCTATTCACATGGAGATTGAAATGTCAGAGGCATACAGCTGTGCAAGAAAGCCATTCTCAGAGGAGACCCCATATTTATGAGATACCCCTTCCAAATGGCCTACTCTGGATCCCATGGGAGATTTCAATAAATTAAATTAAAACCATTGACTTCGGGAAATGAAATTTAAGTAAACAACATTAAACAGCCTTGACAGACACAAGGGAATTATTAGTGTTGTTGTTTCTCCCAAGCTTTTTCCTGTCAAAAGCTTGGCATGCACCTTCTACATTAAGTAAGAGAGGAGAAAACATGGTATATACAGAGAGATTCTGATCTTATTAAATTGCAAGGTTATTACTCATTTTGCCAAGGATTCAGGCCCTAAATCCTGAGGCTGTCCAAAGACCTGAGCACAGCTCCTACCAATCGATGTCCACACACAATCATTCTTTCAGCTCCCACACAACACATTAAAGCATAAATGATGCCACCTCCTCAAGCATTACATCCAGAACTCCAATAAATAACACCTGTCAATGAAAGTAGCCCTTAAAGGGCCATCACATCCTCTGGCTACCCCTCACCAAAAATGGAAGGAGCAGGGCCTCATCCAGTCAGGCTTCAGAACATTGCTCCACAAAGTATGCTTTCTGCTACTGTTCTATGAACCCTCAACATTCATGTGAGGGAGTTGCAAAGACATCTGTTTTGAAATCATGATGCTAATTGTCCTAAAAGTAAAATATTTTTATTATGACAGCTAATTTGAAGAACAGCTAAATAGGTCCTAGAATAGACAGCTAAAAATCATCAGAATATTTTTATCCTGTTTCTCCTTATGAAGGAAGTCATATCTAAGAAAATTTTAGACTCCTCCAAAAAGTATTTCTAAGTCAAAGAACTGCTTAACAAATGAGCTCAGAAATGGCTGCCAATTGCTCATAGAGCTAATCAATGTCCCCCCCAAACATACCTCTCAGTTTCTTACACACATAGCATTAGTAGCGATATTTTTGAGAATACAAATGCTTACATCTTTTTAAACATAATTGTTGTGTAGAGTGATGAGATATTCAAAAATAGTAATAGTTACCATGTTCCCTTTTTAGTGCTATTGAGGTAGAGTTGACCATTCAAAATTGTATTTAAGGTGTACAACTTGATAATTTGATGTATACACTATGGGGAAAAAATCACCACAATCAAGCTAATTAATGTATCCATCACCTCATACAGTCATCATCTTTTTGGGGAGAGGGATGTACACCATGAGAATTCTTAAGATGGACGCTCTTAACAAATTAAGTATACAATACAGTACTGTTACCTGTAGGCAGTGTTATACACATTAGATTTCCAGAATGTACTCATTTTGTAAAACTGAAACTTTGTACCCTTTAACCAAAATCTTCCCAATTTCCCTTCTTCCCACAGGCCCTCACAACCACCATTCTACTCTGCTTTCATGGGTTTCACTATTTTAAGTACCATATACTTGTGATATCATGAAGAATTTGTCTTTCTGCATCTGGCTCCTTCCACTTAAAATACGGTCTTCTACGTTCACCCATGCTGTTGAAAAGACAGGATTTTCTTAAGACTGAATATTTCATATGTGTATTATGTATTATTTATAATTATATATAAATATTACTTATGTGTATGTATGTGTAGGTCTTTGGAGATCCTCGGGATTTAGGGCCTGAATCTTTGGCAAAATGAATACCTATATACATAATACAGAATATATATCTATCCTATTTATATATTTTTTATAGCATATATGCACACATGCATTTTCTTTGTCCATCTGTCAAGGGATAGGTTGTTTCATATCTTGGCTCTTATGAAATCAATGCTGTAATGAGCATGGAGATACAGAGGTCTCTTCAAGATCCTGTTTCATTTCCTTCAGATAAAAATCCAGAAGTAGAGTTGCTGGATCATGTAGTAATTCTATTTTTAATTTGAGGAAATTTCATACTGTTTTTCATCACAGCTGTACTAATTTGCATTCCCATCAACAGTGCACAAAATGATCCCTCTACTCCATGTCTTCCCAACATTTGTTATCTTTTGTCTTTCTGGTAATAACCATTCTAACAAGTATAAGGTGATATTTCATTGTGGTTTTGATTTATATTTCTCTGATGATTAGTGAAGTTGAGCACCTTTCACTATACCTGATAGCCATTTGCATGTTTTACTTTTAAGAAATGTCTATTCAGGTCCTTTACCCATTTGGTAATTGGTTTCTTGCTATTGACTTGTAGGAGTTCCTCCATATTTTGGATGTTAATCCCTTCTCAAATAGAATTTGCGAATATTTCCTCCCATTCCATGGATTTTCTTTCCACTCTGTTAGTTTCCTTTGTTGTGCAGCTTTTTAGTTTGATGCAATCCCATTTGTCTATTTTTGCTTTCATGGTCTGTGACTTTAGTGTCCTATTCACATTAATGCCAGAAAAGTATTATCCTCTCTTTCACTATCACTCCTCATCCAGTGTTTTCCTACATTTTCACTGCTTTTCTCAATTTTTCCCACTTTTTTTCATACCACATATTTTTTTTCATACCACATATTTAAAATGATATCACTAGAGGTTTATGTAAGATACTGGGGGGGAAATGGGATCTTTGATTACTCTGAAAAGCAAGTGTAAGGACATGAAACAGACTAATTAAAGAATCACAATGAAAATCTGAAGAATAACCACCTTCTTTCAGTGCTAACAGAGTTTTTTAAATGTATATCCTGAGACCAATAAAAACGGAAATACAACAAACTAAAAATTATGGGATGCAGCAAAAACAGTTCTAAGAGGGAAGTTCATAGCAATAAATGCCTAAACTAAGAAATTAACATCTCAAAGAGCCTAACTACACCTCAAGGAACTAGAAAAGGAACAAATTAAACCCAAAGTTACAAGGAAAGAAAGATCAGAGTGGAAATGGAAACTAAAAAATAAAATAGAGGAGATAAAAATCCAGCTTAGTTTCATTTATTTATTTAGAGCTGGATTTTCAAAGAGAAACAAAAGCCTTTAAGCTAGAGTCACCAAGAAAAAAAAAAAACCCCTCAAAATTAGAAATGAAAGTGGAAAGGTTATAACTGATACCATAGAAATAGGAAGGATCAAAAATCTACTTTGAACAATTATAGCCCAAGTTATTGCCCAAGGACAATCTAGAAGAAATGACTATATTCCTAGACACACACAACCTACCAAAATGAAATCATCAAGAAATATAAAATTATAGAATTGACTAATTACTACTAAAGAGATTGAATCAGGAATCAAAAACAACCCAATGAAAGTCCAGGACCAGATGGTTTCCCTGGAAAATAGTACAAAACATATAAAGAGAATTAATATCAGTCCTTCTCAAACTCTCCCAAGAAAGAGAAAGAGAGAGAGAGAGAGACAGAGACAGAGAAATACTCTCAAATTCATTTTTCTGAGCCCAGCATTACCTTGAGAGCAAAACCAAAGACAGTACAGGAAAATTACAGGCCCACATCCCTGCTAAATATGGATGCCAAAATCCAAAACAAAATATTAACAAGTGAATTCAACAATTCATTAAAATGATCATATACCATGATCAAGTTGGATTTATTCTTGGAACACAAGGATGGCTCAATATCCATAAAACTTAACATGATACACCACATTAACAAAATGAAGATAAAAGTCATCATCATCTCAATAGATGCAGGAAAAAATGTGACAAAATTCAGCATCCATTCATGATAAAAGCTCTCAACAAAGTAGGTATAGAAGGAACATACCTCAACATAACAAAGACCATATGAGCAAGCCCACAGCTATCATACTTAATGGTGAATAACCAAAAGCTTTTTCCCTAAGAGCAGGAACAAAAACAAGGATGCCTATAATCACTATTTTTACTCAACATACTATTGGAAATCATAGCCAGATTAAAGAGACAGCAAAAAATAAAAGGTATCCAAATCAGGAAGAAAGAAGTAAAATTGTCACTATTTGCAAATACTGTTTACTTAAAACCATAAGACATTGATGAAAGACAAATAAATGGAAAGAATATTGTTAAAATGTTCACACTCCACAAAGAAATCTACAGATTCAATGCAATCCCTATCAAAACTCTAATGGCATTTTTCACAGAATTATTGTGACAATCATTTCACAATATATAAAATCATTGTATAGTGTTATAGGTCAGTTGTATCTCAATTTTAAAATCTAGTGGCTGTATTAAATAAAAAAGTAAATATTCCAATAGCTGTGTAGTTGTGTCTTAAAATTTGTTACATTTTACTTGATGCTTTAGAGGACAACAATCAATCAAGCCTACTGGGTGAGATAATGGACACAGAGTTAAAAGCAACCCACAGAGCAATGCATTCTGAGCTCCTGAACTTGCAAGGAAAGAGAATAAATCTCAGAAAAATTCATTTGAGGTATAGAATTTAGTCAACACAGAGTGAAAATTGGCTCTAGTTCTTCACGTTTCTGGTTGGATGTTATACAATAATGTCCCATCTCACTATGGTCTCTAAGTATCATATCAATCTACACAATGGAAGATCTAGCTTTTGGCAGTTTTTATGCTCCATCTCATGAGGGGAACCTGGGCAGCATTCACAAGGGAAGTTTCATATTTCTATCAATCCATCCCATTAAATAAACCCTGCTCATGGACATCTCTGAATGATGCCACAAGAACCCTCAGTAAAATTAGGTAGTTTCTACTGTTGGATCTGGGGCTCAGAGAGGTCAGAAAACCAGTGGGGGGGGGGGGGGGGTAGGGGGAATCTTCATTGATCTCAGACAGTTATGAAAGGGTTAGCAATTCTAAGCATTGTATCCATACAGAGGTGTATTCAAAAATCAAATAGGACAAGTGACATTAGAATTTTTTCTTATATTGTTGACACACAGAGGAAAGGAAAGCTTCTTCAGGACCTTCCAACAAACTTACTTGTGTGATTTGCCGTAACTTGGTTGAAGGCCCACTAACACTTGTGTAGGAAGGGCCTTCCAAGATTACGCTGTCAGAGAATGGGACTTTTGCAATGGCAGACAAAGCACCTCCAGAAACCCACTCCTCTATAAAAGCAATGAGGCCACTTGCTTTATTATTTCTGCATTGAAAGCATTCCTAAACAATAGAGGTACAAGACCAGAGAGGTGGTACCGCTGACTAATGTCCCAAAGTCCATCAATGGTAGAAAAGATAGAAACATATGATGCTGGCCTCAGATTCATGAACAATTACAATAGAGATTTTATGAGGCTATTTTGAAAATTAAGTCATTAATTTCAGCATAGATGTTTATAGGGTTGAGAAAAAAAGTTATTTCTTTAAATTCATGTTCAATCATTTCACCTAGAATGTTCTATAAAATATAAATCTCAAATCATGTTGAAAATGGAAGCTTATCCTACTATATTTTAAATATTTTCACAGTGTTACTATAGTGGATGTTAATATTTAAAGTTTACCATAGTTGTTTAAAATTAATGTTATGAGTATATTTCAAGAGGAAGAAATGCCAAATCTCAAAAGTGAAAAGGTTGGGCCTCTCAACCTCTGAAAGGCCGACGGCCTCTGATAATCCTCTTGTGTTCAGTGATAATCTTGGTGCCCCAGAAGAGAGGAAAGTGGTAAAAATCAGGCAGCTTGAGGCAAAGCATTCATAGATTTTAAAAAGAGCTCAATCACATGACTTGGGAATTGTGCCTTCTTAGAACCTAGCTACTAAAAGTGTGCTCTGTAGACCAGCAGCATCAACACCTCCCAGGGGTTTGTTAGAAATGCAGACTCTTGGGCGCCTGGGTGGCTCAGTCAGTTAAGCATCTGACACTTGATCTCAGCTCAGGTCTTGATCTCAAGGTTGTGAGTTCAAGGCCCCAGCATGGAGCCTACTTAAAAAAAAAAAAAATGCAGGCTTTCAGGTCCCATTGTGCAGGCTTACTAAATCAGACTGAGGACTTAAGTAAGGTCTATGGGTGATTCCTGTGCATGTTAAAATTTGAGAAACTTTGCCTTAGAAAAGGGAACAACTTCCTTTTTCAGAGGTGGTAGCAGGTTTGAAGAGGATAACTCCTTGTACAAGAACTCCATAATAGGAGTAGGAGATTAATCCCAATCTGGTCTCCTCAACCTACTGATGTTATTAAAGATCCTAGAACTGTATGTACAAAGTAGAAAAATACAACAACATGTCTAGCCCAGTGCCTGGGAAACATAAGGGTACAGTCAGTGAATACAGATTTAATATGCCCTTTCTACTAAATTCCTCTCCAAACTAGGCTTCAAATAATTAAGTACTTGCCGGATGGGTCCCACTGTTTCATTCACACGTTCTTTCCAGGGACATTTTTAGTGTCTGCTGTTTACCAGGAATTTGCCAAGACTCTTACAGTACTTCTTAGCAATATTTGATGAGAATTTTCTTTTAAATCGTTCTTTATAGTAGTGCTAAAAGCTAGAGTATTTTTTAAAAACTAAGTTTATAATATAAAACAATGTATAGGACATTTGCAAATGCCTAATTTTATTCATTAAGTGTGATTGAAACAAAATCCAAAGTAACAGTTGCTTAAGCAAGTGGGAATTTCCTTTTCTTTCATGTAAACGTTGGCGGTCCAGGACTGAGCACTGAGGACAGGCTTCTTTCTCTCCCATTGCCCTCCCCCATACTTGCCAACATGCTTTCCACATACAGTAGAGGAAGAAGGGAGAAGTAGAACATCCCCTTCCTTTTAGGACTCTTTCCAGAAGTTTGCTCCCCTCTGCCATTTACATTCACTGACCATGACTTACATAGCTACATCCAGCTCCCGAGGGAGCCTGGACATCTAGTCTTCATACTAACTGGTCATGTGCCCACTGTAACAAAGAAGCCACATGAGGTTTTTCCTTCTAATTAGATAAGATATATTATGTGATGATTCATGATGAGTGCTTGTTGCTTAATAGGATTTCACAGCATCTCCCTTTCCCTTTAACAGTTTGTCCAGTCTATACTAACAAGAGGTCTTGAGAAGAAAACCCATGAACTTCTGCCGCTGTGAGCTCTAATGTTCTCTTTCATGCAGAACTGACCTCCAGGAATCTCTCCATAAAGTCTGGCCCTCTTAGGACTACTGTTTCCGAATTTCCTTGCAATACCTCTTAATGCACGTGTCCTTGCATTTGTATCTAAAACTAATTAAGGCAGACTGACAATTCTTATAACTTCCTAGGTGTTTTTAAATAATACGTTATCCTGTAATAGTCTCAGAACATGGCTTCTGATGCTCTGAAGTCTGGCTCTTGTCATAAAAACAAAACAAAACAGACACACCTCAGTTCCAGGTCTATTGTCTTAATAGCACATTTGAGGAATCAGTTTTGATATACTGATGTGGAGCTTGGATACCTTTGTTTTTCTCTCAGAAATCCTTGCTCTAAAGCCAGGAGAGGGACCCAGAACTACAATGTTCTCAAAGCGGGTTGTAATGGGGGAACACATTGGTTACGATACTTACATACATTATTTGTCCAGCTCAACAAACTAGCACATCTGGGATTTTTCTTCAAGCTAATGTAGAACTTTGTGAGAACAGCTTGGAAATAACCTGGTTTAAGTCCTAGGTCACTATTCCTTTTCTATACAACACCAGCATATCTATACTAGGAGAGGAGGAATAATCCAGGCAAAGGTCCCCTTCTGATGTGTGTGCTATAGATTTTGGATACCTCCGCTAGAAAAAACCCAAAACCAAACAAAACAAAACAAAACAAAAACAGTTTAGTAGTTCCCCTGAGGCAGGAAGTTTTCAGTCTGGGTACAGGTTGCAGTAAATATAACAATCCTTTCTGGTGTAGTTGTTCAGTATTCTCACACAGGCCACAAGGAAGCCACCCCTATTATTAGCTCAGACGCTCATTTCCAATAAGCAAACAAATATTCCTGGATGGAGGTGGGAGGAGGAGGCGGGGTCAGGGCTTAGGACCATTCCAACAACTGAAGATCCATACCCACGGCAGGAAGCCAGAAGCAATGTAGACAGCATCTTGACATTGTTTTACATTACATTTGATTTAAAGTGGGGGAATCTGGAACCCTTCCAACCAGTCTTCATCTTGGTGTCCTGAAATTTACACCCATTGCAGTTCAAATAATTGAAATAAAATCTGATCCCGGAAGGGATGCTTCCTTAATTTTGGCAGATCTGAAAACAGTTACAAAATGTTTCGATCAGGGAACTGGCATGATCAAAACAATGTTTTGTGAAGATCCATCCCTCCTAGGTAAGAAAAAAACAGAATCATTACCATTCCTATTACAACATAAGAATTTAAAATATACGTGTCAGTAAGGCATCTTTCATGTGCAGTTCAACTCAGATGCATTTAAAACACATCTTTCAAGCATTTATTGAGGTAATTTAAAGAATCTGTCTCCTGGGTAGAATTTTTATCTATTTAATGACATTGGTCTTCCTAATGGATTCTGGAGTACACTTGAGTAGATACATACACTTGAGATGGAGTACATTTCCATCTGCCAATTAGTGTTCTTGCCATCTTCCCCTGGTTCGCTAGAGAACTGACCTTGTCATTTCTCATGAAAAACGGCCTCTTGCTCTCTTAAGTTCTATAAATAGAGCTAGCCAGCCACCTCAGTATGATCTTTGACTCTGCTTTCCCCCTTTCTATCTGCCTACATCCAACAAGTCCACCTTGCTTCCAAGAGGTTGCTCGCATCAATTTCTACCACTCCATTGACTGCCCTACCTCAGTCTTTGGTTTTTGTCAAATATGCCACTATTGCTTTCTTCTTATAACTGATTGTGTTCATCACATATAGATCTTCTGAGGTACAGCCTTGAAAATGCTCCTCTACAAAGCCCTCCAGTGGTTCCAGGTGACTCATAAAATCTCTAAGGTGAAGGGATTGTTAGATCTACACATCTGAATACATATGTATTAATGGTACATTATTTCATAAAAATCAAGTTATAGAAGATCAACTACAGAAACAAACAACAAGTCAGAGGGCTCCCAAGGAAGCCAGGAGGAATAGCATTAATTCTTCCCAATGACTTCTGCTAGGGCTCCTACCCCCCACAAACCCTTTAGGAAAAACCTGAATCATGTCTCCGAATCTTATTTTGAAAACCACTAGGGATTTTATATTCTATGATTTCTTTCTGGTTTTTACATTTTATGATTTTATTAATTATTTATTAATTAATGCATATTAATTAATGCATATAAAATGAGAAACTTCAATAATTCCTATACTTTCAAGACTCAAATAAAATGCCCCAACTGCTGAAGCTTCTAATGTACTATAATCACTAACTTTTTTCTTTTTTTTTGAAGATGTATTTATTTATTTATTTATTTATTTATTTATGAGAGAGAGAGAGAGAGAGAGAGAGAAGGTGAGAGAGAGAATGCAAGTAAGTAAGCAAGCAAGCAGGGGAGAGTGAAATAATCCCACTCTCTGCACTCAACACAGAGCCCAGCCTGAAGCAGGGCTTGATCTCACGACACTGACATCATGACCTGAGCTGAAATCAAGAGTCAGATGCTTAACCAACTGAGCCACCCAGGAGCCCCTCACTTACTTTTCATTTAACTCCTCAGATTAGCTCAAACTTATCTTATGGTGGTTTTCACCTTCTATCCTGAGACAAATTGAGAAATTCCTTAAAACCAGGGACTTTGCTAAATCTATCTGGTAGGAAAGAACCTTCAAACTAATGATTTATCTAACTGAACTAGGTAGACTATAACCTTTGGGCACATCCCAGAAAGTTTCAGAGATCAAGGAGGACCTACTCTGCTCCCTTACAATTTGGAAAACATTTCAATTAAATGACTATAAGGGGATCCAGTAGCAGTAAATAGGCTCCTAAATAAAGAGACTTTGGCCAAAAACATAATGATGTGATGTTAGAGAATCTATAATACCACCTTCACTTCTGATACCGATCCTAAGTTCAGGGGTCCCAAAAACCACAGTGGGATTCAAGTACTCTCTAAGCAGACTCAGAACTCACTGAAAACTTTTATACTTGCAGTTATGGTTTATTACAGTATAAAGATATAGTTATCAGCCAAAGAGATACATGGGGCAAAGTCTACGAAAGTTCCAAGCACAAAGTTACCAGTTGCCACCTCCCAATGGAGTGAGTCATGGATAACACGACTTTTCCCAGCAATGATGAGTGACAACATTGAGCCCTGGTATCTAGAGTTTTTTTGTTTGTTTGTTTTGTTTTGTTTTGTTTTGTTTTGTTTTGTTTTAAGATTTATTTTAGAGAGAGTGTGAGCAAGTGAGCAGGAGAGGGAGAAAGAACCTCAGACAGACTTCCCACTGAGTGCAAAGCCTGTTCCCCCTGGGGGGGGGGTGGGGACCGGGGTGTTTAGGGGGAGCTCAATCTCATGAACATGAGATCACAACCTGAGCCAAAACCAAGAGTTGGTTGTGTAGCCAACTGTTCTACCCAAATGTCCCAGTATCTAGAGTTTTCATGGGGCTCATCATATAGGCATAGTTGACTGTACTGTCCCTGATCTCCATTTCCAGCCCCTCTGGGAGTTAAGCTGATTTTGCATGACTCAAAGTCTCCACACTAAGTTGCATCATTGGATTGTATGAGGACCTTGAGTCCTCATACACTAGATAAACAAAGACATTTCAAGAGTTTCAAGATTATCTTCCAGATCCAAACGCAAAGATCTGGGCAAAGTTAAATTCTTTACTACACAAATAGCTAATCTATCCATTAGATAACTGGAAAATACAAATGGGGAAAAAAAAAAAATCCTTACCCAGAAGCAGCCTCGTTCACAGCTCAGATTTAGTGACATAGAATGAAAGGAGAATGGTGTGAGTGTCAGATCCTGAACTGCACCTATGGTTAGAAAGTGGGCATTCGGTTTCTTGCTTAGTCAATCTGAAACATTCTGATTTTAGTCCCAAGAATATTGCTATGACACAGGACTACAGGAAAGTTGAAACCACTGATTCTAACCCAAGTATGGCACTCATGGAGTGCTATCTCCTTTTAAAGGTAAGTAGCCTTTCTAAGACCTTCTGCCTTGGAAGAAGTATCTTAACCAAGATCAAAATAGTAGAGAAGACGTTAGACTGGCGGAACATTTCCAAGAGGCTTCTCCTTCCCCTTTGGCTAGAATTAGCCAAATTCCCCACACTACTGGCTGGGGAAGCATAGATAAAGCATTTTTCTGTAAGGGGAGGTAGTAAGCTCTATTGGCAACACCTGCTCCCTCCCCCCGACACACACACAGCCACAGCTCACTCAGTCTCTATCCTTAAAGGACTCATTTCCCAGCCCTAAGAGGGCAGCTGTTCATGAGAGCTCTTCCCCTTCTACACCCGAGTCTCTCCCAGTGCTTGGGCACTACTCCTCTTTGCTAACCAGGGTTTAGTCCAAAAAATGTTCTTATGAAAGATCCAGTTACCCAGGGAAATAAGTATATCATTTGTTTTCAAATTGAGTAATGACAATAAATCGCAGTATTAACTCACCTTGAATTAAAACTAAAATTAAACCCAGATTTTAAAAGCACAACCAGAGATCTGGGCTCCGTGCATTTAGGGTAATATCAGAGCACAGTTCTTTTCATAAAAGTCCTCCAAGCCATCTGATCCAGACTTCTAGCTTAGAACCCTAATTCATACTAGTAAAACAACTTGTACACTAAAAACCAAGTTCAGATTAAGACCTCTGCCGGAGGACTGTGTTTTCTTAGCTCTGCTTAAGTAACTTCATTTTAAATACTTAAGATGTTCAAAGTTCTCCTCTGAGAAGAACAACTGTAACTATAGGATCTCTTTGACTTTGCACATATAAATAACCAGTCATCTGGACACCTGGGACTCAAAGAACCACTGGTGTTAGAACAGCTAAAGTTTAAATCAAAACAGAAGACTGATGAGACCAGGTGATGGCCCGCAGCTGGCATTCTCATCTACCATCCGAGGCAGTGTGTAGGATTACAGCTCCTTTTGATAACTGGCAGGTTCTACTAGACAACCGATGCCTGCCCTAGGATTCAGCAGTCCTACTTCTAACACCTACAGCAGGAATGCAAATACATACACACATCAAAACACATGCACAGAGATGATCAGAGCAGCATTTTTTCATAGTAGCCCCAAACTGGGTTCAGAACTGATAAATTGTGAGGTGTTCACACAAGGTGTCATGAAGCAGCAATGAAATGAGCAAAAATCCCGCTGCACGTGACAACACAGAGGAACGTTATTATGAATCAAAGAGGCCAGACACCACAATGAACTATGGGATTCCATTTATACCAAGTCCAAAAGCAGGTAAGACTAATCTATGGCAGTCGCGGAATACCAGGTACTTTTGTTGAGGTGGGAGGTCCCTGGGGTGCTAATCATGATTCCTTCACCCTTGCTGCAGTTTCACTAGTGATCCACTTTGTAAAAGTTCATCACACTGCACACGTTTGCTTCATACATATTTTACATAGGTTTTTGTTTAATAGGTCTTAAAAAGAGAATGAGAACCCCCTAATAAAAACTTCTGTGACTATTCTAATGGGGTCACTCACGAGAGGCTACCCAGTAATACCTGGGACCTTGACAAAGTAGATCATAGACAGTAGGTGATGGGGGAGGGGGACAGCCCCCTGATAGGAATTTTCTAGATTCCCAGGAGTCTCTAAATCCTCAGTCTTCACCATTCACATAGAGGATGCTTGACCCTTCCTGCTGCTCTAGGAAACAGGTGGACCTCCTGACACCAGCCCTGCTGACTCCTCTGACCAATCACATCTCTTTGGAATGCCCCAGATATGCTAACCCCATCCCTAACCTGCCAGCAATCTTGGGGTGCTCACGTAAAAAAAAAAAAAACTTGTTCCTTCCCCTGTGTGCATTTTTATCCCTCATTTTCTACCTAGAAGACTTTTTAAATTATGACGTCTAGTCTTCTGAATGGTGATGGTAACAACTGGCTGTAAATAGATAAAGGGTCATCCTTGGGGGACATAGGGAGCCCACTGCTGCAGCACCGGGACACATGCTACAGGCACTAAGACAATGCACAACCATCCAATTCAAGAGTTTCCCCAAATAAATGCATCTTGGCTTTTGGTGATTCGTCTAATGACAGGAAACAGGGACTCACAGGAAGAGTCTAAGTTATGCCCTGACAAGTGCCAATATGGCTAGACTTCGAGTAATCCCTGACACTAATGTGGTGTGGCCCACAAGCCAGGAAATGTTGAAAGAGATGTGTCACATGCAAGTGACAGAGACCGAAAGGCTTATCTCGTCCTGCTGACAAATCTCACAGGCTGGGTATCGGCCTCCACATATGCAGAGGCGGCGGGGGTCACATGCATTGCTGCAGAGAGGAGGTCAAAGAGAAATAAACCCCAGCTGGGCCGTCTGGCTTCGGATCCTGTACTTTACCTGGTGCAGCACCCCCTTCCGAGGGGGGAGAGGAGTGGTGTCAGGTGTCCCCTGCTCTCAGAAAGTGGAGCATTTCCAAGCTGAAAGGAAAAGCTCAGAAAAGCTGAATTCCCTTCCCAGCTTTGTTAGTGAAACCCGGGATGGATGCAGGACTTTTATGGAAGTGAGGGGACATGAAGCAGACTCTTGGGGAGCTGGGGAAGCCTGTGCAGCCTTGCCTTCCCCCCCCTGGTTCCCATGCGGGGGCTGGGACAGCCCGTAGGCCCAGGTCTCCCTGACCCCCTCAGCACCACCCAGGCCCTCGAGCTCCCTCCTGGCTGAGGGCCCGCAGCCCCCGGAGCACGGGGCAGGCTCTCCATTGTCCCTATGCTCGGTCACAGACCAAGTGGGCTTGCATCTCAAATGTTAGTACTTGTTACCAGGATGCTTTGCACACACACACACACACCTTTTTCTCAAGGCTCACCCAAAGCTGGACATTGGGGCTTCACTCTATGGTGTCCTACTCGCCAGTGCCCTCTGCCCAGAAACAAAATTCCACTATTGAAGTTGAGGTACCATGTAGACCTCTCCTTTCCTGAAGTTCCCCAGGACCACTGTTCCCAGCATGCTGCTGTCCCAATCGAACATTAACTTGGGGCATCAAAAGGAGCCTGCAGACCCAGTTACTTCTCTCTCAGAAGCTTCCTCTGGAACACTTATATTTGTGACTCCAAATACAAATGGCAAGAAGGGCACTTCTATCGCCCCTTTGCTCACCTGGAGGCAGTGTCCACATTCCAGATACCAGTGGAACTGGTAATAGGAAGCTGCCGACCTGCAGCCTGAACCCCTAACTGGTGTCCAATCTCACGTTTATGGAGAGGCCACCATGCGCCCCAAGCTGTGATGTACTATGCTCTGCACCCAACTGTGAGATGATCCTCAGAGGCAAAGACCACCAGTCTCTATGAAATCAAGCCGCAGTGATTTTCTCAGCACTGTGAAATGAATACTCTCAACACAAAATTAATACACACGCGCGCACACACACACACACACACAACACCACTCATGGAATGAAAACGGAGAACAAACATCTTACTAAATGACGCGCTGTGGGTTAGGACCCCAGGCCTAAATTACTTTATTGGGGAACACTGTCCAGAAATGTGTGGGGTGACCTCCCTCAGAGGAGCACTTCTGGCCCCTTCCTGCCGTTGCTAAGCTGACTGCTCTGCAAGAATGGCAAAACTCAGCAAAGCTCCCATTGCTTTTCCTGAAATCTGCTTTCCTCCGGGGACCTTGGTCTACCCTGGCCTACAGTAAGCTCAGCATTAAAGGCTCAGCCCATGGAAGCCGGAAATGTTTCAACTCTTCCCGAGACCAGATGGATATGCTCCTCCCTGGGATACGATAGGAGTCAGCCCTCTCCTCTGGCTGCTGCATATCCCACCTAAGATTAAAGATAAACTGTGTATCTCTGTCCTCCTGCTTGCTTAGTCGGTTCTGAACTACAGTGGGCAACTAGGGTCCTTATTTGGAGAGCCCCCTCCATGTCACTCCGCTGCCATAAAAGCCTCCCATACAAAGACAAATGTTTCTCCGGTAGGTTTAGCAGCATGGCTCAGCAGCCTCGAGGTCTCCCCCTGCTATTACTTCTCCATAGTGGGTTTTGCTGAAAATGCTTTATTATTTTGCCACTTGGAGTTGCCTCTGGTTCTCCTCAAAGACCATAGGTTCTTCAATCAGTGATCCTCCACAACGGCTACCCTTCCAAGGCAGCCACTTAAACGGAAGCTCTCCAAAATAGCTTTTCACTTTGATTGGAACAGCAACAGAAATCCTAGCAGATTATCACAACTATATCTGGCGTAACCATCAGGAAAGTAATCTAGTATTGTTTTAATTTTTTTCCAGATTCCCAAAGATATTTTTCTTCTGCTTTATATCACCCAAGCCCTCCTTTGATTAGGCAGCTTACATAGGGACAAGCCAACAATACATCCCCTTCTCATCCCTCTATCACTGAGGAGGCATTAAAAATTCAACTGCCTCTTCTCAGTGAACAATTATCTCACTCATTGGCTTGATTCACTGATCTCTTAATGACAGCTTTCCTGCTGTTTCCTTTGAATGTTTAAAATATGAAACAACCCTGTCTTGTCAAGCTGAAAACTGTGGCTGAGTTTTTAGTAGCTGTTTCCAATAAATAATTTCAAAGGGTTTCAAATTACCCATCATCTGACAGCTCTAGGGAAGATTTTTTCATCCTTCAGGCACAAAAAAAGCCATTTCTAACCACTGCACTGTCCCACTGATTACTCTCAATGATTTTCAAAATTGGTTCCATTCTTCTGAAGGAACCTGTCTCTCCATCAATATTGACAGGTGCCTTAAATGAACACATGCTCAGGGAGGGCTGTATGTGACAGTCCTTCCATGGCAAGGATGAGTTAGTAAATAGGTTATAAAGATTAGAATGGGATACTGATCATATTTCTATGGTACTTTATAAAAAAGACACATGGGTTACAAAGAAAAACTAGGATGGTGGGGTGGTGGGTGGCGGGTGGCGGGGGCGGGGGGGACTTCCAGTAATTTCTAATGGTGGGAAGCCGAAGTAGTATCTACACAAAAGGGAGAGTCAACTTGCTGAAACATTCTGATTAGGGAAAAGTTGCCATGGCTGGATGTTTGGGCTCAACCTGTCACCCTGGCTCTCTTCCTTCCTTCCCACAGAAGGATGGACAGGCCAACTCCTACAGGGGAGTTAGAGAGGAATGCAGTCTTCAGTGCCTACCTAGTTGGTGGAAGAAGGCTGAGATCACAAACTCTGTAAGGAACAGGTTCTAAAGAATCTTGAGAAATGAGAGTTGACTAAAACAGAGAAGTTGTAAAACTAGAAAATACAGCTTTTTGATGTCTTTATGACCAGAGGACCTGAGGTCAAATGCCAAAACCTAAAAAGAGGTGGAAGGAGATAGTGGAGGACAAACTCGAATCCTAACTAATCCAGAATTAGTTAAGTCTTGTCTAGGAATTAACGAATCTTTTTACAAGGTTATCTTGAAGCTTAAAAATAAGAACAAGGCTGAATTCGCTTTTGATGGCCCAAATTAGCAAGAAGAAATACTAAAATGCCTCTGTGTACATTTCATTAAATCTTATAGTATGTCTTAATGATATTGACCTTTTTAAAGTACAGTTAAGCCCAGCAATTTTTTTTTAAAGGAAAGCCATGCTATTAGACAAACCTATGAGCTAAGCCCAGGAAATAAAGTGCTTCCTGGACTCAAAGAATGCACATACTAATTGCAAAAATACCCATAATATCTACACTAATAAATACTGTAGTGAACTACGGAGATTCTTTTTCCTTGCATATCATCACCACTGGTTAAAAACAAAATTAAAAAGGGGGAGGCTCCCCTTCCATTGCTCTTGATCTCACCATTTATCTAATTACATGAACCAGAGACCTAACAGTCCTCCAATCCTTACCTCCAAATTTGGTCTCTCACCGTGTTTATTGATGTGACATCCTCACATATTTTAATTAAGCTGGTCTACTTGTCTGGAGCAGCCACTGCCACCATCACCATCACCACCACCACCCCAATTCACATCGTTGTCCAGGTGACTGGAGTAGCTTCTTTTTTTTTTAAGATTTATTAATTCATGAGAGACACAGAGATAGATAGAGAGAGAGAGAGAGAGAGAGAGAGAGAGAGGCAGAGACAGTTAGAGGGAGAAGCAGGATCCACGCAGGAGCCTGACGTGAGACTCAATCCCAGGTCCCCAGTATCATGCCCTGGGCCAAAGGTGATGCTAAACCGCTGAGCCACCCGGGGCCCTGGAGTAGCTTCTAATTGCTCTGCCCACATGCACCTGGCACTCCTGGTTCCAGAGTGACCGCTCCAAAATACAAACTGTATCCTCCCCACTCCAGGCCAAGAAACCCTCTCCTCTTTATCATGCAATCCCTTGAAAGGCCATGCTCCCTGCCACAGTGCTTTAAAATAAGCAATGCCAATCCTTCTGCCCTCGTTCATTGCTCTACATCTCCCAACTCTTACTCAACCTTTAGAAGCTGACCATATATTATATTTTTAATTGGTCCCATAGCAGGTGAAATTTTACATTTGTTTATGTGATTATTTGATTAACCATCATCTCTCTGACCAGGCTACGGATTGAAATATGTGTTGAATGGATTAATAAGTTCATAAAAAATTAAAGGTAGGGTGCAAAATGAGATTAATAAAAATGGCCAAAGACTGATTTACAGAATCAGCCTTTGGAGTTGGGTCTTGAAAGGTGAATTGTTTATTAAAAGAAGGCATAATGAGCATTTGAGGCAAAAGAAGTAAAAATGCATTTGTTTCAGGACTGTAGATCCCCTGCCATAGTGGACATGAATAGAGAGTGGAGTGCCCAGAGATACGGGTACAGAATTAGGCTTGAACAAAGTGTTGACCAGCAGTAAGAGGCATGGGGAAGTTCAGGCTTCACCTTGGGTGATGGGAACTTGCTGAGAGTTAGCCATAGGGTGGAATGATCTAGAACACAGTAGGTACAAAGATTGGAAGGAGTAGATCCCATAGGCAAGAGACCCATTAGGTGGCTGATAAAAAACTTATACTACTATGGTAAATGAAATATAGAGAAAAGGTCCACTATGGTGGGACATTTTGGAAAGTCAGCAAGTGACACAGTGGCTATCAGGGTTGAAGGAGAAAAAAATAAAAATTATTTTCTTTTTCAAGCAACTGGATAGATGGTATGGCCACCAACTGAAGTAGAGACCTTAAAAGTTTATGCATGACAGAGTCATAATAATTTCATGTATATCTGTCCAATACCCACGTACAGATGTGCAACAGACCACTGGACGCTAGCTCCCATCCTCCAGGAAGCTATGGTGTGAAGGCTGAGTGTGCAAGATGCCACACCAAGTGTACCACAACTCACACTCAGTCAGGGAAAGGCAAATGAACTGTTCTAACAGATATGCAGTTAATTTGGGGACACTATATGGTCTGATTTTAAAGCCGCCTATGAGCTTCATGTGAAAGAAATCTTGAACAGGTACCAGTGTGAGCTGTGAGGAGTCAACATGACTTATTTCCCGTTTGATCCTGCATTCAGATCATCTGGCTTGGACCGAATTATACAGAAGTGGCTCTACTTTGGTAGTTACGAGGACAGGGTTCAAATAAATTACCCAGTTCAATTCCTATTCAGAAGCTTTAGACTTTGAAAAAACTAACCTCTCTCTACTCTAGCTCCTGATTTTCCAGAGGTGAGCACCAGTTCCTATGCTCACTGCACTGAATGAGGTAGAGTAGGTTCCTACGTGGTAGTGTAACGCCATGTAGTAAGTGTACTTTAAGAATTGCTAATTTTCTTACACTTGCCTATTTGTCATTAAAATAAACTCTGCACACATGCATATGTTGAGATGCTGCTGTGTGCTGGTACTGAGCTAGGCAGCAGAACGGGAATTCAAAAATAAATGTACACAAGTACCCTTAAGGAGCTTGCTTGCTCATCTTCTACTGAACGGGGTCACCATTTGGTGGGAACTAAGAGAACAGGAGAATAAGACAAACACTGAAGGACAAACTTCTTAACAGACAAATAAAATGACAACTACCGATATCCACTAGGTACTAACTAGTGCCCACATCCCGGATAAGCCGGTCGGGTTCTGGTAGGACTCAACTTTTTCCAACTTGCATACAATCTGGGGAACAAGCCCGCTCCTTTGAGCACCACCATTGCTGTGAAGAGAGTGTGGGTTCTCAGAGTCTGGTGGTTACTCCAGTCCAGGTAGGGCTTCCTAGTGCTCAGCAGGTAGCTGACCTTTCATGTTTTAGGTCATATTTGGGAGCATAAAAACATTAAAGTTCCAGAGGTTAGGTCAAATTGTCCAAGGACACAAAGCCATGAAGAAATCGAATAAAGATTGGGTAGCTTAAGTTTCCATGACAGTCTTCAGCGCACCCTGGAGAACTTTCTTTACACCAAGGTCGGGGGGACCTTAAAGGGACAATTACCTAAGGATGATCTAAGCAGGGATGGAGAGATGGAACTCTGGCAGATTTTCTGAAATATTTATAATCTTTGAAATAAATAGTTTTACTAACATGGATAAGTGGATGATGTCAATGTCTTTAAGTAGCTATTATCTACAAGAATCCACGGAATTCATTTAGGCACAGAATTTGAAAATTGAAAGGACCTTGGAGGTCATGTGATTTTTTTTTTTTTTTTTACCTCTCACTCCACATAGAAGCTTCTTTTTGTAGCAATTGTCAGAATTTTAGAGCTTACAGTTTCTCAAAAAAACTCTAGAATCTCACAAAGGGAAGACCTCTTAGAAATCATCTAATCCAACCCCTTGACTGGAAGTCAAGGCCCAAAGTGTCCAAGAGACACATTCAGGGACACTTCTGAGGTAGTCCAGAAAGCAGACCATTTAGATCCAAACTAGACTGCCTCACTTTAAGATCTCAAAATTAGAAGGGAAAAAAAGAAAACAATTTATAGAGGACTCTATTATTATGTATTTTTCATAAGTAATTTAGAAAATGCTATTTGGGATTAGGAGGTTATAAGTACGGGATTCCAGTTCAAAACTGCATGCCCACATGTTGGTAACCCGATATCCTGGTACTAGGAAAAATTCCTGGCTTTTGACCTGTTCAAACAGACACAAACAATAGGAAGAAGTCTAACTGAAAGCCTTGAGGGGATCGGTAGCACTATGGTGACTATAGACAATATTGTTTACTAGGTTTCCCAGTTAGCCACATAAATGTCAGACAGGGAACATTCGCATCCCTTACTTAACTGCTGTTGGGGTGGGACAGAACTAAATATTAGGGGTACAGTTTACTGTAGAAGAACATGCCGGTTGTGAAGAGAAGGGTTTCTCTCAACCTCACGAGGAAGGTATTATTCTGCCCCTACCTCAGTTTTAGAGGTTGAAGTTGAGCAAGTTACTCTCATTTGTCCCTTATCCCAGAGAAGGTCCTCTTTACCGCAATTAGTGCTTCATCTACAATTTAGTGGTCTAGAGTCAACAAGCCTCTTGTGAAGTCTTTTAAAGTCAGATACCCTACATCCTGGATTTCAAATTGCACCACCTGTCTCTCTATCTAGGGGAAACGGTGAATTCGAGTTCTACATGTACACAGTCCTGTCTCTCCCTGACTATCGCGTGCATTCAGCTGACACTCTTCCTACCCCTGTCTGGGCAGAGCCCTAGAGCAACTCTCAACCAAGAGTTGTAAAGTGTTCAGTTACTCTGTGCCAAGGGACATATCAGACTGAGATTTCTAATTTATAATTTCCATCAAAATTTAGTGACTTCCTATTCACCGTATCCAGGATAAAGTCTGAATTGCCTTGTGATAGGCTTAGGCTGGCATTCACAATATCCCACATCCTAACTTGCAGTTCCCATTTCATGTTCTATCCAGCCACTACACCGTCCCGGCCTTCTACTCTAGCTAAAGTGCCCTTAATTAGTCTCCCAAACATATACTATCCTACCTCCACATTTTTGCTAAGGCCATTGCTTCTCTCATCTCAGATGCCTTTATCATTATCCAGATCCTACCCCACTCTCCAAGATCCAATCTTAATTCTATTTCATTTGCTGAATCAGTAGCTGCTACTTTTATGCCAGCTCCTATAGTATAGGATAGGTATAAGTAGGTAGGCAGTGGTGCTGTAAGGTCATATCCTAGGTGAGTGCGGGGGAAAGGAGAAAGAAGAAATAGGAAAACAAATCAACGTGCAATAGCCAGCTACAAAAGTTGCTATGAAGGACATAAGCCATGCTAGAAAATAATTTTAGTGATTTCTCCTTATCGTGATGGTCTGAGACCTCTCTGAGGGGTGGCCATTTGAGATAAGACTGAAGATATGAACAGAAACCAGATATCTCCAGAGCACTCCAGATCAGGATTCCAGGGTCTGCAGAAGCTTTGGATGGTAAAGGAACTGGAACCAGAAGGACAGTGGCCAAAAGCAGGGTTGGGAAACGCATAAACTTCCTGGTTGGCAAAAATCTTCCCTTTCTCTACCTCTTGCCTTCTATACCACTTATTACATTCGTTGGCATAAACTGTCTACAATGGTCACTTGTTGTCAACTTCTCTTTTTACACGGGCTGTCCAGGAGACCACATAGCCTGGCTGCCTTGGTTCCCAGTACTCATCAGAATTAAAAGTCTATGAAAGGTGTGTAACAAATGATTGTTGAGTGAAACACCCCAGGTCATTAAGGGCAGGACTTTCTATGGTACAACATCACAAAACAGAGCTGGTATGTACACAAGGCTTGCTGATAGAATGCCCCTTTACCCCTGGAAAGTGGATTTGCGGTCCCTCTAATCCTGATGGGAAGACTCTGCCTTTTACATTGTAAACTCTCCCGTGCGTATCCCTCTGTGACGTATCCACGGGCAGCCACATCTAAACAGAGCTCTCCCTACCCAACTTACCTGTGCTCCCACCTGGAAGAGAGAGCCCACGTCAGTAAGAAACATTTAGGAGTCCTAAATAACGTATACACATAACTGGTAATGTATTTACTGAGAAGACATTCAGAAATAAATTGGAGTGATTACAGTGTTTAAAACTTTATGAAGAGACAAACCATTTTATTTCACAGAGAAAGCAACGTGATTAAATTGGCCTCACTGATTAAGATCTCAGTTAAATCCTTTGTCTGGGTATAAATTTAGTTTATTTAACTACCTGTTTCAATCACTCCATACTGAAAATGATAACTCACAATTGTATAAATTTAGATAGAATAGATCATTGGTTGTATTTAGTAAATAATTTCTCCCTATTACCCACCAGCTATTCAGTTCAGATTTCTAGTTCTATTTCTTCTGACATCAATCAATTGCTCTGAAAACCTAATTGTTAAGTTCTACATCTTTCTGTATTCAGATAGGGGTGTTGAAGACACTCATTCAACTGGATTGTGCTATGTTTAACATATGTATGATTATGACATAATTTATAGGGGAAAGATCATGTAATAAAAACACTGAAACAGCCTTTAAAAAAAATTCCCTCATCATGAGTCAGTGATCATTTTTCTGGGTTCTTTCTTCTTTCTTTCTTTCTTTCTTTCTTTCTTTCTTTCTTTCTTTTTCTTATTTCATTTATTTATTTATTATTTATTTATTTCTTAAAATGGGAGGACGTTAATGTATTCTTTTTTTAAAAAAATCATCTTATCTGACAGTAATTTGGTCAACCTTTATAGGTCTGCTTACTAGCATACCATTCAACACTTTAAAAACAGCCATTCAACAGATTAAATCTCTAAGAATATGTGTACATGCCTAGTACTTGTAAGTGGGATAATCTAAGTCCTTTGCCATAGGTAACACATGGATGACTAGGATACAATAGATTTTCACAGTAACACACATTTTATTACATAATATTAGGAACAACTATATTTTAAAAAGACTTGGTGCCTAAAACTATGTTGAGGACATCCTCCAACCAGCACACCTTGGGCTTCAGCTTGTTGAAGCAAATGGTCTGCCTATAAGCCATGCAGTTAATACACTTCACATGGAGAGTCCTCTGAAAACCTAACCCAGAACTTAAAATTTTGTTTTTATGCTAATCAAAGCAGCTGTTCTATCAGTGGTGATGGTTTTCTGACAATATATTGCTTAATGTTAAACATACTTTTACAGTGGAAAATAGGTCTTCACTAGCATACCCTTCCTTCTTTGAATCCTAAATTAGTTCTTCATTTTAATACTTAAACCAAACCTAGAAAATACCATGAACGCTGACACTCGTTATAAATTCATGTACTTTCCTTCAGCCATACAACAAACTACCCACACTCTATTTAAAATTTTGTCTCTTCAAATCATCAGAAATGTTTTCTAATGTGTCATCCAAGTATTTGGTGATAAATGGGTTTGTGATTTTTTCTTTTTAGATCAGTCATGCTTGCCATAACAAGAAAAATGAGTACTTCCCCACTGGTATGTGTTTTTTTTGCCTTTGTGACTTAGTAAATGCTCCCCCCGTGTGTGTGCTTCAGTTTCATAAAATTATATAAAATACCACAGTATGGGACTTTAAAGTTTGCTGAATAAAATTATAGAAGTGGGTTTTCCTAGGTGTTTAATTCCCAAATAACGTGTTAGCCATTATAGCTACACACTGTAATTAACCAAGATGTCTTTTCTCTGGTCACTTCTAAGATCTTCTCTTGTTTTTGATGTCCTGCATTTTCCCTATGATGTGTGCAGACTAGGTTTAGGGCTTTCATTAATTCTGGATCATCACTAGCATTAACTCCTTAAATATGCTTCTTTCATGTTCTCGTTTCAGAATGCTTATTAGATGTTGGGCCTTCTTGTATTCATGCTTCTTAAACCCTCTTTCACTTTATCTCATATATTCTATCCCATAGGAAGGCAATTCTTCAGAGAGCCTTCACCAATTAGTGTTCACTAATCCCACTCATCTGTACTTTAAAAGTTGATGGATCTAAAAGTTGATGAAGTTCAATGATAATTTTTTTCATTTCTAAAATTTAATGTGGTTCTTTTTCAAATCTTGGTTTTTGGTTGTTTTCAAACAATACAGGATCCTGTCCTTTGTGGACTTGACACCCTAATTTTTTGTTTTGTTTTGTTTTAAAGTAACTGCAGGAGATCCTTCCTCCACCCACCTTCCCTTTGATAACACTCTGTTCTCTAGTTAAGAGTCTTGGGAGAGGGGGAGCATTATTCTCTTTGTTCATTTGTTTCTTAAATTCTACATGAGTGAAAGCATATGATATTTTTCTAACTCACTTATTCCACTTATTTCACTTATTTCACTTAGCATTATACTCTCTAGCTCCAACCATGTTGTTGCAAATGGCAAGATTTCATTTTTCTGTAGCTGAGTATTATCCCACTGTGGACATATATCACATCTTCTTCAACAATTTACAAATGGGCATTTGGGCTGCTTCTCTAATTTGGCTGTTATAAACAATGCTACAATAAACATAGGGGTGCATATATCATTTTTAGTGCTTTTGTAGTCTTTGGGAAAATACCCAGTGCAATTACTGGATCCTAGGGTAGTTCCATTTTTAACTTTTTGAGGAAACTCCATACTGCTTTCCACAGTAGCTGCACCAGTTTGTATGCCCACCAATAGTGCAAGAGGGTCCCATTTTCTGCACATCATCACCAACACCTGCTTCTTGTATAGTTGGTTTTAATCATTCTGACTGGCGTGAGGTGATCTCACTATAATTTTGGTCTGCATTTCCCTGCTAAACTACTGGGACTATATCAAAATAAAAACTCTACAGAGTAAATGGATCAATCAACAAAATTAAAAGATAGCTTACTGAATGGAAGGTTTTTGCAAATGACATATCCAGTAAAGGGATGATATTCAAAATATATAAAGAACGTCTACAACTCAACATCCAAAAAACAGTCCAATTACAAAATGGGCAGAAGACATGAATGGACATTTCTCCAAAGATGACACATATCTAGATGGCCAACAAACCATCTAAGAGGTCTAAGATTTTTAACAAGTTTAATGGTCTCTCTGATAACTATTAGCTGAAGTGTATTATTGGGGAGCAGACAAGGCACGGCCACAACTGTTTGTTGCTTTTGTTGATTCTAACTTATGAAGGTCTATTTCCTTGTTCGGCTCATAATTCTAGATTATGGGCTTATTGTTCAGTAAGGACTTATTTGTGGGAATATTACGAAGCCTTGATTGAGGTTTCATCCATTCTAAGAGGTTTTGTACTTTTCTCCACCAGTTATCCAAGCATCTTTACAGCAAAGGACTTTTTATGCTAGTGTCCTGGCTAAGACATACATTTGAGGGTTCCTAGATAACACAGGACATATAACTTTTGATCTCAAGCTTGAATGATACCCAGAAATTCTTATTAAGACCCTAGAAAGATGGGCAAAATTCCTTGACAACTCCCTTTGATAGAGAGCTTTTCCTAGTCTGCTACCATTTTGTACTAAAAGCAAGCAGGATTTCTTAGAGAAAAGGCTAATTCCAGAGCTGGGACAAGATAGATTTAGGATGAGTCTTCAACACCTTCAACCACAGTAATGGAAGTGCTCAAAGAATAATAAAGATAGGTAAGAAAAAAAAAACACTGTTCTCTACACCAACATAGCCTTAAGGGCTGCATACTAGACAAATATGGGACAAATTTGAGCTATAAAATGATAGTTATAGGCTATAATCTATAGAAAAAAAAACAAACCATGAGTTCATAAGAGTTCTTATAAATTGCCGACTAACATGGAAGGAATTATTCAGTTAAAATTTCATTAATGAAAGCTAAAAGAAGTTGGTTAAAGTTTAAGGACCAGAATATTTCAAAATATCTCAAAGCAGCTCTCCAAAAATTTTTACCTAAATACCAAAGGCAAGAGTAACTTTCTAGTGGAGAAGCTAGATAGACACCATCTTAACCAAAGGATCAAATTAATATCACCACTAATAGGACAAACCAACATCAAATGCCTCTGAACATAGTGAATGGAGACATTCACTTTACCATTTCTGTAAAATTCCTGCCCCAAATGCATACCTGAATCCAACAATTATGGAGAAATCGACAAATCTAAACAGAGGTATATTCTGCAAGATAACTGGACTGTACTCAAAAATGTCAAGTAAAACCAAGGAAGGCTGAAAAACTATTTCAGATTAAAGGATACTAAGGAGACAGGGCAACAAAACGTAATGTGTGATTCTGGATAGAATCCTGGAGCAGGGACCATGGATTACATAACCATGGCCAATATTCCTGATTCTGATCATTATAATGGAGTTAAAGAGAATTTCCTTGTCCTTCTATAACACATAGTGAAATACTTAGGGATAACAGAGCACAAGGTCTTCAACTTATTTCAAATGGCTCAGGAAAAAAAATGCACACATACAATACATGGAATGATGAAGCAAATTTACGTTTTAGGAAAAAGTAAATAATTGTTGAATCTAGATTCGAGAAATCTTTGTGTTCTTCTTGCAACTTCTTTCAGTGTGAAATATCTAAATAGAGATTTATAAAATAAAAAATGGAATGATCTCATAATCTACATAACTCAGATGTCAAATGCATTATATTTCATATACTAAAAGTGCTTCCAACCCCCTGGGCTCCTCCCTTATACTCTAGACCTATGACTATCCCCCACACTATTGGATGAGGGCACCAGTTTCAAACTCTAGGCTAACATTCATGAAGTTTAGTTTCTTGAGGTTAAAAAAACTAAACCAAAATCTTAATATTTTTTTTCCTATAGCTCAAACATTAAGTTCAACACAAAAATTCACCTTGGATATCACTATCCTAATATTAGACATTAATTACAAGGAACTCTTATTGCTTTTAAGTGTTGGGCCATGTTCCAAGTGTTTTACATGCAATTCCTTAAATAACAATTCAATGAGGTAGGTAATAATATTACTTCAATGGGAAAACTGAGGCCAAGAGATTAGGTAACTTACAGATTGATGAACTAGTAATTACTAGAAATAGAAGTCGGAGTCAATACTTTCTGCCTTGGAGTCAATACTTTCAGCTACCATGCATAATACCTTGTTCTTGCAAATATTCTGTTCTGTGTGGATACATGTGCCATTCATCTTTGGGTCCTTAGCTCTTACCACACTGTATGACACAAAGGTCTCCGCAAATACTTGTGGAGCTGACCTGACTAGCACTCACTTATGTTCTATGATCTTACGTTGTCATTTACAAGAATGGTATGTGATACAACTGGGTCTCCATTTTTTCAGAGGACAATCCTGAACTAGATAAGTATTTGTGAGTTTGTTTCTACAGGATAAACTTCTATCATTCTGCAGCCTTCAGTTTTGACCTTTGCATTCATCTTTGGTCAATGAATGCTAATTGCCTATAAACTGTTGCTATGAGATAGCTCATTTTCCCTATATTGGCCCTCCAAACCATGGCTTTCCACCCATCAGCAAGCCCACTCAAATCACACATTATATGTAAAGTTGTTTTTATAATATTAAATGTGTATCTGTGTACAGTGTCTACTTGAAAGAATATTTCACATCGTTAGGTTTTCTTTTAGTATTGGAAAGTCCTGATTTGATTTTAGACATATTTCATTGAATACTGTAGAAATTTCTCCCTAATTCTAAATATTGTTTTCAACTCTGGCAGTTAAATATAGATAGATATCTTTCTAGACAAGAATCTGTTTATTATCCTTAATATTTAGATGTGCTAAGAAAATCTAGTCTCTAACAACAACTAGATATTTATGATAGTTAACACCATCATGGATAGAGCGGAAAAAATCAATGAATTTCCTCAAGTAAAATCTGAAAAGTTTACCATTTTAGTCCAAGGGGCGAGGGGTGGAGAGTGGGGGGTAAGCAAAGGGGAAGTACATGTGGAAATAAGAGCCTTCATCTTTTTACAAGTTTTGGAGGCTTTTTCCTTCCTTATTTTTACAGTATGTGCATTTTTAAACTAGAAAGTCTAAAACATAAAAATTATGTTATTAAGAATCAGATTAGGTCAAGGAAATAGAGTAATTCTTTTATTGTAAAAGACTACTGTTGCAGTGCATTTTCTGAAGCAGATTGCCCCTGGAGATGCTTAAAATGAAACAAAATAAACAAATACTAGTCATCCTGTCCAAAGTGGAAGAGATAAGGCCTGCCTGAGGAACTGTACAATTGAATACGACAAGCTGGAAATCTACTCTACATATGCATTTCTTTCAGAAGTGATTTGAGGTATGTGTCACTTCCAGAACCAGGGCCCAGGGAAATGGAAACACAGTTCTGACCAGAGGAGGGTACATACACACAAAGAAACGTATAGACCTGGTTAAAGACCGACAAAACTTAATGCTAAGGTTGAAATTTGAAGGAAATTTTATTCTAAGGCCTATAAATCCATCTGAAGAAGCAGTAGAATAGAAGGATTTGCAGAAGGACTCCACCAAGTTACCGATGGAGGGTGTCCACCCAAGCTGTTCCAAGCAGTTCCCTGGCTAGTATGAGGAAGAGTCACCAGCAGGTACAGGGCCAAGGAATACCATCCTGGAGGAATGGACACTTAAGACAGAAACACTTTTGCTAGAAGGAGATATAACCCAGTTACTGAACATGGGAAAGGCAAGAGATGGTCACAAGGATAGAGACTGAAGCCCTGGTCCATGGCACTAGGAGGTCCCCAGCACATGATGAGAGGTAAGGCAGGGCCAGGCAAGTTACTGTCTCCTTCAACTTCAACCACCCACAAATAGGACTGGGGGGTGAGGGGGGAGGGTTGACACTAAATGGATGTGACTTCAGCAATGGCTACAGGGCCAAAAAGCCCAGCAATTGAACCGAAAGATCTGAAGGACATTAATGGCCCAAACTACAGGGCAGTAGCAACTCTTCCTTTTCCTCCCACTTACTTCCCTCTCCAGTCTGGAATTTACTCCAGTTGTAACCCTCATAATTCAATACTGAGGTCTACTTCATGTTACTCTTACCCAGCAGATAAGCTGTGTGAGAGCTAGGCCAATGTCTATTGTGGCAACTGTCGAATCTCAAACATCAGTTGAATAAGTGAATAAATCTCCCGTGTGAGAGAGTCCCGTGGCTAAACACACAGAACTCTCTCACAGTAACTAGGACCCTATACTTTGTTCTACTAGGTACCAAAATGAAAATACACACCAGAACACCTAAAATACAAAGCGCTGCACTGATAGTAAATATGTGCATGTATCCACATGGATATATTAATTAACCAAAAGCTTAAAATGCTGATTATTTCCACGTAGTTTCATAAATTCATCGAGCTGAATGACTAATGTGGTATGGTCAAATGTTTAGCTGCCATTCGTAGCAATTTGAAGGTGAGAAATTCTATCCTACCAGAGTTTAAGAGAACTTGATGATTAAATCCTAGGGCTATTCATGGTACTGTAGCCACACAATCCTTTGATACACATTTACCCCCATAGTGATAGAAATGCTCCAAGTAGTTCCATGGAGGGCTGAGGGGCAGGCTCAATGTACATGAGGCATTATCCAGTGCCAGGGAAAACTAGCAAGCATTATTCCCACAATGCTTTATAGAAAGGCTGTGTCGGCAGTAAAACCACTATTTAAGGTAGATCTGTATAGTGTATGCATTAAACAGATTCCGGTCAGTTGCATGCTCACCCCTGATCATTCTCAATCTTAAAGGAAAATGAACCCCTAAAACTGAGGTCACACCAACATAGACACAATTACATTAATCATACTCAGACACGTGAAAACAATACTGGAGCTCTCGTAAGAGGACACAATCACAGAGCAGAGTCCGCGTACATGTGCAAATTGCTCTGCTGTATACATAAGGTGTCAGGACAGTATAGGCCTTCATTTGGTAAAATCAAATTAAATTTGGCTCAGCTCTCCGCCTGCCTCATATCATTACAGTCTCCAGCATGATTAACCCATCCTCTACAAGAGGTCTTTCAGCCTACAATTGCAGTGCTAGCTATTGTTGCCATAGCCTCATGATGCGCCATTGGCACCAGGTTTTACCATCTGCCGGCACTGTTGTTCCATCTAAAGCAGAATCTCACTCACCCAGTTGCTGCCAAAGTCATGGTTGTCCATTTGGAGCTGGGCAGCCTCACAAATTGCTTGACTTTCTCTGCAGAGAGTACTCTGCTCAGATTCTCGAGGCAACAGTACTTAAAGGATGGCTCTTCCAGGTACCCATGCTGGTTGCCAGCCCTGCCTCAGAGGCATTAGCCTTCCAAGGGCTCAGGGGCCTGTCCTCTCATCCTCCGCCTCTCCTAAACAATGTGGCAATAGCTGCTGTTCAGCCTGAAGCACATTGTCTGCCTTTCCCTCCTCCTGAGACTATCCCGTCTAATTGCACCAAAGGACTTTTCATTTGGTAGGGGGTGGGGTGAGGGTGGCTCATGGAACTTGACCTCTAAGCAGCTTTTAGCAAAAGCTGGTACTATCTTGTCTGAATCAGAATCATTTTCCGCTTCAGCTTTAATGCTACACTCCCCTGGGTTTCCTTCTTTGTGGGCTACTCTTCCTCAGTCTTGCCAAGTCTCTAAGAGTTCAGATAACTTTCATAAACACTTAGACAGCACTTATCAACACTTGCTATATAACATTCTCTCTGAGTGCTTTGCAGAGACCACCTCATTGATGCCTCCAGCCTTTTTAGATTTCTTCCCTATTTTTCAATTTTCTAGGTCATCTCACTCGATCTCATGGCCTTAAGTACCATCGATTCACTGACTCTCAATTTAGGTCTCTGGCCACAGTGTTTCTTTGGAATCCCAGATCTGTTTACTAACCGACTCCCCTGCTCAATGTTTCCACTTGTACATCGTGCACATCTGATAGGAATCTCCAACTTGTGTCCATAGTTAAATTCTTCCCCTGCCCAGCTAGCCCACTTCCCACCACCACCACGCCTCCCACAGGGCAAACAGCAAGTCCATTCATATGAAGATGCTCAGGCCAAAAATTCAGTTATATTTGGTTCTTTTCTCTCTAAACCCACAGTTAACTTGTCCTATCCTTCTGGTTCTATATGTTGTCAGAAGTAGACTCTGGCCACTTCACTTCGGACATCCTGATCTAAGTCAACATCATCTCTTGTCTGGATAAATGAAAGAGCCTTCCAGCACAATGCTCACCTTCCACTCTTGCCTTGCCATTGTCTATCTTCCATGCAGCAGCCAGAGAGGTCAAAAATCTTCCACTAGCTTATCATCATAAAACAATGTATCCAAAGTCCATTCTGTAGCTCTAAGGCTATAGATCTCCCTGGCCACCTCCTGTACCTCTCTCCTGACTCCCTTTGACCACCCTGCTTTGCAGTTCTTCCCTCTGCTTGGAATGTTTCTTCCTGAGACCTTTGTGCAGTTCACTCCTTGGTTCCATTCAGGCCTCTGCTCATTACTTCTTCCAAGAGCCTCTGTGACACTTTCCAAGACAGCAGCTTCCTTTACACTCTTCTGCCTCCCTTCATACTACTTACTTTAGCCCTAAGCTATTACTTTGACTTTCTCTTCCTAATGCTCATCCTGCTCATGTATTTACCCTACTTAGTGTATTTGTTAGGATTTGTATTGAGTCTCCAATGTCTGTCTTATTATTTTGTTCTCAGTGCTTAAGAACCTAGTATCCATGTTTTTTAAAAGATTTTATTTGAGAGCTAGAGCAAGAGTGAGAGCACACATAAGAAGGGCAGAGGGCCAGTGGGAAAGGGAGAAAAGCAGACTCCCCACTGAGCAGGGAGCCGAACATGGAGCTCCATTCCAGGACCCTGGGATCATGACCTGAGCCAAAGGCAGATGCTTAATCAAGTGAGCCACAGATGCCCCTTACTCATAATCTTTTAATGGATAAGTTTTTTCATTAACTTCCCCTTTTGGCTTAAGCCAGTTAGTGTTACTGCCCTCAGAAAACAAAAGATTCAACCTAAAAAAGAAACATTTGTTGTTGTTGTTGTTCTTACTTAACCAAATGAAGAAATAATCCTAACCCAATTATAACTCCAATAACACAAAGACCAGGTTGGTGAATCTCTTCTAAAACTCTTCTGTTGAATGGGAAACAGATGCAGAGAACAAAATTCCAAGTAATTTTGAAAATAATGGAACAATATAAGGGATTTTAAATTCAGAACTCTCTCCCTAATACAACAGGTGATTGCTATTTCTCAACATGAGATTCCAGCTTTTCTAGCATCTCTCCTTTAGGCTTTATAATTACAGGAGGAATGGAGAGACAGAGGGTGGTTCATCACTCCTTAAAACTGGCCACTTTATCATACTGTGATTCTCTAGGATGGCAAATTAGGAACAGCTAGCATTCATTTATTCAAAGCATATTTAATACTTGGGTACTCAATTCATTCCACTTGGCCCAAAACTTACCTGCGTATAGCACTGAAAGTCCCAGGTCTTGGGAAAACTAGTCAAACCAGGAGGGCTGGTAATCCTACGAAAATTACTCTTAGGATTTGGGCCTGAACAACAGTGTAAATAGTAGTTGGTAAAACTCTTAGGTGGAGGGCAGCCCGGGTGGCTCAGTGGTTTAGCGCCGCCTTCAGGCCAGGGTGTTATCCTGGAGACCCGGGATTGAGTCCCAAATCAGGCTCCCTGCAGGAGCCTGCTTCTCCCCCTGCCTGTGTCTCTGCCTCTCTCTGTGTGTGTCTCTCATGAGTAAATAAATAAAATCTTTAAAAAAATAAAATAAAACTCTTAGGTGGTAACATAGGTGTGAATTTCATAGCTTTGGATTAGACAATGGTTTCTTAAATATAATACCAAATGCAAAAGCAATCAAAGAAAAAAACAGACATATTGAACTTAAAATTTAAAACACTGGGCTTCCGGATCCTTGGGTGGCGCAGCGGTTTGGCGCCTGCCTTTGGCCAAGGGCGTGATCCTGGAGACCCAGGATCAAATCCCACATCGGGCTCCCAGTGCATGGGGCCTGCTTCTCCTTCTGCCTATGTCTCTGCCTCTCTCTCTCTCTGTGTGACTATCATAAGTAAATAAAAATTTTAAAAAAATAATTAAAAAAATAAAACACTGGGCTTCAAAGGACACTGCCAAGAAAATGAAAAGACAACCCAAAGAAGGGTAGAAAATATTGGCACATTGTATACCTGATAAGGGTCTAGTATAAAGAATATATCAAGAACGATTACAATTCAACAACGGAAAGACACCCCAACTAAAATGGGCAAAGGATTGGAATAGACATTTCTTCAAAGAAGATATATAAATAGGCAGCAACTACAGGAAAACATGCTCAACACCATTAGTCATTAGGGAAGTGTTCATCAAAACCACAATGAGATATCCACTAGGTTGGCTACAATGAAAAAGACAAGAGTTGGTGAAAACGTGAGAAAATTGGAACCCTCAAGCATTGCTGGTGGGAATATAAAGTGGTGCAGCTGCTTTGGAAAACATCCTGGCGTTCACTCAAACTGTCAAGCATAAAGTTGCCACACAACCCACTAGTCCAGTTCTAGGTATATAGACAAGAGAAATGAACACCTATGTCCCACACAAAAACTGGTCCTCAAATGCTCCTAGGAACATTATTCATGATAACCCAAAAGTGGAGGTAACCCAAAGGTCTACAAACTGATGAGTGGATAGACAGAATGTGTATATCCGTATGCGTATTCCACAATGGAGTGTTACTCAACTATTAGAAGAATAATGTTCTGATACATTCTACAACATGGATAAACCTTGAGAATATTATGCTGAGTAAAAGAAGCCACAAAAACTACATATTATTGGGACGCCTGAATAGCACGGTGGTTGGATGTCTTCTTCAGGTCAGGCATGATCCTGAGGTCCCGGGATCGAGTCCCGTGTTGGGCTCCCTGCAGGGAGCCTGCTTCTCCTCTGCCTGTGTCTCTGCCTCTCTCTGTGTGTCTCCCATGGATAAATAAATACAGTCTAAACAAACAAACAAAAAAACTATGTATTATTGATTTCATTGATATGAAATGTCCAGAATAGGTGAATCTATAGAGATAATAATAATTACCTTAGTGGTTGAGAGAAGCTGTAGAAAAGAGGGCAAAGGGTATAACCCCGATGGGTATGAAGTTTCTTTGGAAGATGACAAAAATGTTCTGGAATTTGATAGCTGTGACAAATAGACAACTTCTAATATAATAATAACCATGGAATTATACACTTTTAAACTATGTGAGTTATGTCTCAATAAAGCCAGACTTAAAAAAAAAAAAAAAAAGAAGATAACATTTTAAAAGAATTTTGATCAAAAATACCCCAAAACACTAACATATTTAGTGAGGGTAGATGAAGTAAAATTGTGTCCAACTTCTCACAGATTAGCATTTTCCTTTTGATTTTGACATTTGGAGAAATAAAAAGAACGTTTGTAAAAAAAAAAAAGACAATGAGATAAAGACTCCTCCCCCCTAAAAATAAAAAAGAACAATGGAGGAAAACATAGAAAACTTGTTCCAAAAGTAGAACAGTTAAACTTAAAAAAAAAGAAAGAGATAAAAATAACTCTTAGTCTTCACCTATTTTGCCCTCCCTACCCTTTGGTTACAAGATAAATAAGTCATAGGGATGAAACTTAAGCATAGGAAATTCTCATCAACAATATTGCAAGAGCTCTATATGGTGACAGATGGTAACCACACTCACTGTAGTGAGCATTTCATAATGTAGATTATTACTGAATCACTATGTTGTACACCTGAAACATAATATTATATGTCAGCTATACTTCAATTAAGAAAATGAAGAGTAAAACAAATATACCAGTGATCCCAAAATAGCTAAATTGGTTCAATTCCCCCACTAAAGGCAAACATCCTCAAACTGGGCAAAGCTAAAACCCAACTGTAAGTTGTTTATTATTATTATTATAGAAACCTATATTCAAGTTGGAATGAAGTGAATTTTACTGAAGAGCAGATTTTAAAATCTATTTCTCCCCCCTGTTTGTGTCTTTTTGAGAAATCTTCATTCCTAGAGTCACCTCAGCTTGACACTGACTGTTCTTTATCTGTTGCTCATTCTAGACCTCCTGATGGGAAATTAATGTTGCTCATGGTAGACACTATTGGCTGCTTCAACAACAACCATTGCTTCTCCTCCCCTGATAACCCACCTCTGGTTTTGTTAAGGCATCAACCAAGCCAGTGCTGAGAAGGTCAAGCAACTAACTTACTCCATCCCCCAGTCCCTGCCCCCAAGGAGAAGAATCCTGATTATTCTAAGGTTAGAAGTATTACCTGTTTGTACCCTTTGCCAGTAACTGCTTTAGGAAGAGACAATTGACATAATTCTGGTCAAAAACTTGAGTGAAAATCTACTGGGAAAGTTTTCCTTTGTAAAAATAGGTTTTATGCCCCTTGAATAATATTGTGTAACACAGGATGCACCTACCACCTGCAAATATGGTAGGAGGACGAGGGTATAGAGGACATGTGAAGATTAGGTACAGCAGGAAGATAAGGAAAATCTGGGTCCATTATTTGGGACCATAAACTGAACCCCTAGAAGAGCCATGGTTTGGAATTTGAAAGATAATACATCTTTTTGTTATTATTCAATCACATTTTTTAAAACCTTCCAGACAAAATCATCTTAGCTCACTCATTCTTTACTTGATATATAAATACTCATAACTTAGGATAGTTTTATCCTAAGGTGGATTTAGGGAGGATCCACATGGAATTGAATTATTTGGGAGTTCAACAATGTTGGAAACGCTAGAAATAATCTGTCTAATTAGTGGGGTAAAGAGCGTGGGCAATCAAAATAAAAAAGCAACCCATCAAAAGCAAACCTTGGAGTGTTCCCTAGGTCTTTATTGATTAGTGACTTCAGTTATTTACTGTGGATTTGTGTGAGTTTGTGGTATTTATGACCATGGATTTAACCTTGGGGATGGAGATTAGGAAGATGTTTGAAAAAAAGTAGAGGGGCACTTGGATGGCTCAGTCAGTCAAGCATCTGACTTCAACTCAGGTCATGATCTCGGGGTCCTGGGATTGAGCCCCGAGTTGCGGAGCCCCACAGCCTCCACCCAAGCGGTGTTGCATCCAACCCCAGCAGCCTTGGGCTCCCTGCTTAGCATGGAGTCTGCTTCTCCCTATCCCTCTGCACCTCTCCTGCTCGTGCTCTCTCTCTAATAAGTAAATAAAATATTTTTTAAAAAGTGGAAATATTTAGCAGGTGGATTCATCTATAGCACCTTGTGAAATCGTATCTCTTTTTTTTTAACGTCTTGAAATTTGGTAGAGTCGGCCCCCATATTTTCTCAAAACATCTTGAAGCCAGTAAAATCCTGTAATATTATGTGACCAGACTCTCCTCCAATTTCCTTTTATATGTTGAGACCCTCATGTATCATGAGTACAATGTAGTTGAACCATGTGATAATAAGAAAAGATCAACAAAAACAAATTTGGTGACATGGAAATAAAGATAAACACACACACATACACAGCAAATGCATACCCCTAAATTAGTTCTGGTTGGAAGAAATAATCTAAACTGCAGTTGCAAACTATTAGAAAACAACATATTGAGAAAGCAACATATTGAAACTTAAGTGATAGGGCAAAAGCTTCACTGAGTAAAAAATCCACAGCCCAAATACTTTCATTATTATTTTCAAAGAATAAAATTGACTCTAGAAGCTAAAAAAAAAATCACAATAAAATATATCTAAGAGAAATGGAAATGAGGAAATTATAATAGGAAAAAAGAGCAATGAAATATTAAAAGGATAGATTGTATAAATTCTTTTTAAAAATCCAAGATCTTGAGGCAACCCTCTTAGATCCTCTCCCCATTTGAGAGTTTTCAATGAATAAAAAAAAAAAAACTTAAAGAATAAATAAATGATAAAGATAAAAATTCAAGCTCTTGGTCCTTTAAAAATACGTAGTAGGGAAACTTTTGCCGGGGATTGATCAGGAAATAAATGAAAGCATAAATATCTAACATGAGAAATGATGCAAATTTTCTAGAAAAACATAAGCAAACAAAATGTACCTAATCACAGGTAGACAAATTGCTTAGAGCAAGAACTATAGAAGAAATAAATTGTTTCCAATGAATTATTTCAATAAAGATTAGTCCCAGACAGTTGTCCTGGTAAGTTGGATCACATATTTAAGGATGAGATGATTCCATTTCAATTCCTTCTCAATTTATTTAGCAAACAAGGCATAACCTTTGCATAAAAATTTTAGAAAGCAAAGAAAAATTAAAACCACAGACTAATTGTACCTAAACTCTAAAATTCAAGCTTTAATAGAAAACATTCTCGGAGTCCTGAGACCCAATAAGCCATATTTTGACCATCCACTTAGCTACAGCGCAGGAGGGATGGCCACCTTTCAGCCCAGAACCCATCCGACTCTACCAGTTGCTGAGAGCTGACACTTGCCACACTCCACTTCCATTAACCAAGAGCAAGTCTCGTTTGATTGTGACCTCTCACTTCCTTGAGCAGAAAGGGAAATTATGGATTCGCGTAATGGCAAAATCTAAGGGTATGGTGGCTGCCCGAATGGCTGGATCCAGGTATGCGAGAAGTGGCAACAGACTGGGTCACCGCATGAGGTCATTTAGTGTGTGCGCTGCACGTATGTACTCAGTGTTTATTGGTTCACAAACCTGGGAGTTTCCTGGGTGAAATCTGAAGCTGGGCCCCATACATAGAGGGCAAGGACTGGAGGAAGAGGCCGACCCCGGCCAGATGGGTAGGAAGGTGGCAGTTTGAACAAACAAGGGAACTTACATAGAAGCCTGGTTGTGTCCAGCAGCTGCAAGATGAGAAGGTTTCTGTGCCTACCAGGGTCCTACAACTCCACGTAGAGGCCTAATTGGGTACAGTCCCGTATATGGACGCCGTTTCGATGCTCTCAACAAAGCATTGCTCTTTCAAGGCCGTGTCCTTGAAAACAGTTCCTAGAACTCACATTCCGAGGCCGGGGAGGGTGTGAGTGGCCTCCGGTTGCCTGGCCCAGCTCTCGGGTCAACTGGAGGTCACGTCCTCTCCGCGGCCTCCTCCAGCAGCGTTACTTTGCCAAGCTTCACTCATCTAAAGGAGACACCTTCCTCTCATTATCAGAAATTTTCCATATAGGCAGGCAAAGGCCACACTTTCAGCAGCTTGCCTCTCTCTCTTCCATTTTGCAATGCTCTCTGGTGGCTTTATGCACCAACAGGCCGACCGTGTACTTAGCAGGAAGATGCCAAGAGCTCTAAGCTTGCTTCACCTTGGTGCCTACACTTGACAAAGGCCAATGTACTCTCTTCCAGATGATTCTATTTTAAATGTCCCTTGATATATTCTCATTGGCTAAACCTGAGTCATGATAATTGGTTAGCAACTCATGAATCACGTAGACTCAAGAGCCAGAAAAAGCTTTGAAAACATATAATGCGGGGATCCCTGGGTGGCTCAGCAGTTTGGCGCCTGCCTTTGGCCCAGGGCGTGATCCTGGAGTCCCGGGATCGAGTCCCACGTCGGGCTCCTGGCATGGAGCCTGCTTCTTCCTCCTCCTGTGTCTCTGCCTCTCTCTCTCTCTCTCTATGTCTATCATAAGTAAATAAATAAATATTAAAAAAAAAAAGAAAACATGTAATGCTGTGACCAAAGATGAGGTTAAGGATAGTAGGCAAACAAATATTACAGATGGCATTCCCTTGTTTCTACCAATCATCAAAGCTATTATCTTCTTACTTGACATTTGCACACCCTGCTTTATTGACTAGGTTTTCTTCACAGTGTTAATGGAAGATCAAAGAAGATGTCCTGCAAAACAAGACTCTTATAACCAAGCTGTGAATAGATGCAAGAGACTGTTGACACGTCAAACCTCCTACACACACACACACACACACACACACACACATATCATCTTGAGTCTTACCATTGCCAGGTATAAAAAGGTACATTTTATATACCAAAAGGTTGGCTGACTATTCCTTCACATCCAAAGACCTAAGGCAGCCAGCTCTCCTTCTAGATAATCAAAACTCTGCCAAAGGAACTTCATTTATGGAATCAAAATTTGTGGAGGGTTGTGTTTATCCAGCAAAACTCATTTTTTTATTTCAAACTGTTTTTTTTTTTTAAGATTTTATTTATTTATTCATGAGAGACACAGAGAGAGAGGCAGAGACACAGGCAGAGGGAGAAGCAGGCTCCATGCAGGGAGCCCAATGTGGGACTTGATCCTGGGACTTCAGGATCAGGCCCCAGGCCCAAGGCAGATGCTAAACTGCTGAGCCACCCAGGCTGCCCTTATATTTCAAACTGTTAAGTGACACTTCCTTCTGGGTATGAAAATGTCCAGATCTGTGGTCGTCAGTTCAGAGGACAAGGAAGAGTGCTGCGTAAATAGAACAGTGTTGTGAAAATGGCTCTGTCTTCCTCTGTCCCTGGCGAGCGCGGAGTCACTCGCAAATTCCGCGCTTCCTTCACTTCCTTGGTAAGATGGCCAGAGCTCTGGACCTGAGGTCTGCTCCAAGACCGCAGCAGGCTAATAAATGACCCAAGTTCAAAGTTGCAAGGCATGAGATTTGAAGTGGGGCAAATTGCACGCTTTTCTACAAATACGCTAAAAATACATCCGTGGTACCGGAGAAACAGACTGAAGGAAGTTCACTTTAAAAAGCTAGCAAAGTAATATTTGTCTGTACACTGTGCATGTTAAGAAAGCACGTAATGTCCCAGCGAGTTTCCATCGGACTCCTGCCAAATCGGCGACATCCGTGTGGCATAAGTCGATTACAGGTGACTCTGGATCAGAGTGACTCCCCATCCAGCAGGTTCCAGGCGGCCAAGCCCCCCGACCCTGGGCAGGGCTTCATGGGGCTCCCAGAGCGTGGCTGGGCCAGAACCTTCTCTCAAGTCACCCATCCTCCCCCAGATGCCCTTAACACTTCTCACGGTGCGTCCTGCCGTCCTAAAGGCACTTGCATGAACCCTGCACTGTGGCCTTCTCACAGCCGCCTGGAGGGAGAACTTAAGCCTGAGGAAAGTGAGACTTAGGGTAGTCATCCTACGCCCTTCGCCTTGGGTCAGAGCCAGAACTCAGATCCTCTGAGTGCATGTCTCAGGCTCTCTTAGCCCACGAAGGTGCTAACTTGCTCCTCGACTGTAGCATTTACAGGATTAGGTCTCTTTGGGGCTTTATGGAGGCATAACTGGCAATACTGGGAAAACCCATGTTTTTATCGGTGTTTGCCATTAACGCAGGGGAGAGACACCTTCCTGCGGGGTAAACCAAGGCATGCGGTCTCCAGGTGTGTCCTGGGACACTTGCGACACACTACGTGCTCATCGTGTCAGCGTTTTCAGTGGTCAGCAGTCTCCTGGTCCCCGTGGAGAGCAGGCCAGGCCCACCGAGTGCTGGGTGGTCGCCAGCGAACACTGCAACCAGACATCTGGCCAGCTGGCTTTCTGGGCCCCGAGTTTCCAGGTGGCATCCCCCTTGGAGCACCCTCTCCTCCCTGCTCCCTCTCTCAGCCGCATTCCTCTGACGGTATTTTTCCACTAACAGAAACGTCTCTGCTTGGACCATCTTGACTTCAGCACAGATTTCCTTCCTCCGAGCTGTCTCTTCCCGGTTGCTCTGGGCTGTCTCTGCCTAAGTTTGTGTCCTAGCAATTGTCCCAGGAAAAGAGCAGCCCCAGACCTGCAAGTATGTCACGCTACACTTGCTTCTATTAATGTAGGTCTTTTCCACGTGAGGGTAGAGGCGCAGTTATGTCAACATGCATATGTATGAAAAATGGATTTTCTTCACACAGATCTGCCTGGCTTTCCATCTCTTCGATGGAGCCTTAAAACCTCCAGGCAGATTGTACCCACGCTTCATCCGACTTCCATGTCCAGGCCTCGGACAACAGTCTGAATAACCCAGAGGAGAATCACAACCTGCCGGTGGGCAGGCGGAGGGCGCTCCCAGCTGTCTGGCACGTTGTCGCTGACTTGTTTGATTGCAGCACCCAGCAACGAAAGTGTTTTTTGATCCTTCAAAGCAGAATGTGTGCTGCACCAATTGATTCCAAATGGCCTCTTTTTAGATTGAATTTTTATTTTATTTGGTTGAACGATTCTCTTTCATTTAAGCCTGTATTTATGTGGAAAATTCAAATAATGCCTTCTGCTTTGCATTTCAAAAAAAAAAAGAATCTACGTGTTTATGAAAGCACTTTTGAGTTGCAATTACAGTTATTTGTCTCTGGGATACACAACATGTAATTGGGTCAACACTGTTAATGAGCGACTAGTGTTATTGTTAATGAGCTACTAGTGATAGTTTCAACGTTTCGTCCCCAGCAGGTGGTAAATACAATATGTTAAGGTAGATAATTACGTTAATGTTTCAAATATCCACAGACCAAGCAAGTCATTAAAAACGTAAAACTAAGAGTTTACAGAGGACAAACACATGAAGTGGACTCTACATTTACCCAAAATGCACCACTCTCCCCTGCACAGAAATTTCATTATGTATCCCAGTGTCCAGTCCTGTCAATTCATAGTTCATCAAAATGGCAAGAAAAGAAGGCTAGTCTCAGCGGGTTTGGGACACTGTCAACTTGGACAAGGAATAGACTTCAATACTTTGGGCTTGAGATGCTTAAGTCTGTAGGATAAACATCGTTCAGGCGGAGGGATGAATCATTCAGGTGTCATTCCACCTTAAAAGTCATCGCGTGGAACACTTGAAATAACAAATAGACAATCTGGGGATCCCTGGGTGGCTCAGTGGTTTAGCGCCTGCCTTTGGCCCAGGACTTGATCCTGGAGTCCCAGGATCGAGTCCCGTGTCGGGCTCCCTGTGTGGAGCCTGCTTCTCCCTCCTCCCGTGTCTCTGCCTCTCTCTCTCTCTCTCTCTCTATGTCTATCATAAATAAATAAATCAATCTTAAAAACAAACAAACAAACAAACATATGGACAATCTGACTCCTGCCTGCAGGAAGCACACAAAACCTTTAGGGAGGCAAGATGTATAGAGGTGAGACGGTTGGCAAGACACAAGAACCAAATACGTAGTAGGGGTACAATGGGGCTGGTAAGAAAGAGAATGTGGCCGGAGTAGTTGGAAAAGGTTTGGGGGAGAAGAACATGTGTGTCAGAAGTTCTCTGGCCCACTATTTTAGGATGCCTAAGATTGGTTTAACAATGAAGACATTTACATCTTTCACATATAATGTCGGAAGTTAGGACATTGCAGCACTGAAACAACAACTCAAAGTTGTCATCAAAGACAAAAAGTGCTGTCTTTCCTCTCTTCCTTCTTCAAAACATCAGTAATATATCATATATGGTCACCAGATGGCTGCCACAGGCCTGGCCATCACATCCTCATCCACAGGTTTCCCTGTTGGGAATGACAGAGGGTGGGAAAAAGGAAAACTTCCATAGGCCCACAAATCCCCAGCAGATTTCCCTTCACAGCCTATTGACCAGAACTGCTGCTCTGCTCTGCCTTCAAAGCATCCACTACATAAGTGGAATGGACACTAGATAGGCATGAAAGGCTCAGACTGGCCATGGGCGCTGGGGCCACACCAGGAAGATTCTAGGTGCATAGGCAACAACTAAATCAAGTGGATTTTGCATAGTACCTTGTGACTAGTGGCACTTTCTGTCCCTTAGTGTTTGCTGGAGCCCTCAGGAGACAATACTGAAATAGTATTTTTTTTCAAATAAGTCTCAATTTTAATAAGATCCTCTACATACACATTTGCTACTAAAAATTGAAATAGCACATCAAAAAAATTACAATTCAATTTCTGAAAACCAGAAAAATCTACCTTATGCACACCCTCCCCTAATTATACTCTAACCAAACCACCCCAAGTTTTCTGTGTATTCCTTCTGCACAAGTTACTTGGCTTCCAACTTTTTGATGTTAGGTTTTATCTTAATGACTTTAGGCTTCTCAAACACCTAGGCAACACTCAAAACCTAGTAGTGCTTCCTTAAGTCAAATTGAAAAGTGGACAGTGTTTCATCCAAGATAAACTCACTTAGATGGCTCGATTCTATCAGTGAATCATAGAACTTTGACTTTTCCAGCATCAATGGCCCCAAACCTACATGTTCATCAGATGAACATGGGGCAGCCGGGGTGGCTCAATGGTTTAGCGCTGCCTTCAGCCCAGGGCGTGATCCTGGGGTCCCGGGATCGAGTCCCACGTCAGGCTCCCTGCATGGAGCCTGCTTCTCCCTCTGCCTATGTCTCTGCCTCTCTCTCTCTCTCTCTCTCAATTTCTCATGAATAAATAAATAAAATCTTAAAAAAAAAAAAAAAGAATTACCAAGAGAGCTTTCCAAAAATAACTGTTATCAGACCTTATACCAAGATCTTCTGAACCAAACTTCCAAAAGTTAGGGCTTATGAAACATTGCCCAAAGCCCTTTTAGAGCCATAAAGGCTAATAGATGGCTGGTTGAAGCAGTCGGCTTTCACTAGGCTGTGCCATAGAACACCCCAAACCTTGAGTGGATTTCCGCTACAAGGGTTTATTTCTCACTCAGGCTATGCGTCGGCTGCGGGTTGACCATGGTTCTCCGGCTTTGCTGTATATATCTTCCCCATCCTGAGGATCAAGTCCAGTGTTTCTCAGCATTTTCTAAATTTATGTGCTGTGTGTATATCTGTGCTCTCTCTCTTAAGGGGGTAAGCTTGTCTCTCCTCCAAGCATCAATTTTACCCCATTGGGGATGATCCTAGCAGCCCTACTGAGAATGAATAACCAAAACTGAAAAATTACGCCCCCCACCCCCCATCGTCAGGGAGCACAGTGATAGGCAAGCCCCAGAGCTCCCGTTTGGACAGGGCTTATGTGGTGGCTGCTCACAAGCTACTGGCCAAATCAAGTCACTGGACCACCTTTGATGGCATTGGGTGACAAAGTATTTTCCTCTCCCTAGGAGGAATGGACACTGTTATGTCCAAAATGACACGTTATAGGGAGAACAGAGAATAATTAGGAACAATAATTTAATCGAACACCCTGAGGGGCCTCAGGTGGAGAAACAGAAACAGAGTAGAGATCATCCCCATGCCCCTAATTATAACTGGCCTCCGGCCGCCTGCAAGGAAGAAGCCACAGAGCAGACCACCAACAAACACAGAAGCAGGGGCGCCTAATGGCTCCATCAGTTAAGCATCTGACTCTTGATTTCGGCTCAAGTCATCACCTCAGGGTCATGCCAGCAAGCCCAGCATTGGGCTCTGGACTGGGCACGTGCGGCCTAAGATTTCCTCTCTCCCTCCCCCTGTCTCTCCTCCTACCAAGGCCATGACCCGCACCCCACAATCACAATCCTGCTTTCTCTCTCTCTCTCCCCCTCTCTAAAAACAAAAACAAAAACAAAAACAAAAACAGGAAAAAAAACCATCATTCATTTGGGGAATATAAAAAATAGTGAAAGGGAATAAAGGGGAAAGGAGAAAAAATGAGTGGGAAATATCAGAAAGGGAGACAGAACATAAAGACTCCTAACTCTGGGAAATGACCTAGGGGTGCTGGAAGGGGAGGTGGGTGGGGGCTGGGGGTGACTGGGTGACGGGCACTGAGGGGGGCCCTTGATGGTATGAGCACTGGGTGTTATTCTATATGTTGGCAAATTGAACACCAATAAAAAACAAATTTATAAGGAAAAAAAAGAAAAAAACCCCATATAATCAGGGCAGAGGTAGGCAACTAGCAGGCTAACATGGTCACAATTTTTTAGTTTGGGGGGAAAATTTAAATTAAAAGTGTTAATATCAAGGACCAAAAAAATAGTACTTAGAGCTTGGGCTCATATAATAGGTTCAAGAAAGAATAGAATGTTAGAACTAAAAAATACCATGAAATTTGAGGGAAAATTATAGTATACAAGGAGGTGGCATTTTATTCACTTTCTTACTATTATAGACTAGCTGCGTGCTAATCCCTAAATTCATGACCAAGAGGAGAGAACACAGAATTATCAACATGGCACTTGATTCCAATAAGAAAAAAAGTGAGTATTTTTTTTCAAAGAAGAAATTTTCAAAATTATGCAATTATTTCCATGAATCAATCATTTTGACCCCCCTAAGACATCAGAGGAATAACATAATGTCTGCTCCCTTCATTATTTTGTTTTCTATTAATGAAACCATACAATGAAATGTGCAGTTTTTCACTTGTTGACCTTGATTGATTGATCTTTTTTTTTTTAATTTTTTTTTTGATTGATCTTTTTATAGCTTGCCTTCAATCATGGGCTGCCTCAAACACTGTTGTCTACAAAAGACTTTTAAAAAACAGATAAATATCCAGGTTTTTAAACCCTGACTTAGTGCTTCTAATGTACGGCATTTTGCAAAGTCACAAATGTCTCCTGTTAGACCTTCACAGTCTCTGATAAGGAAACACCCAAAGTCAAGAGCAAAATATACCAGAAGGACAAGTGACAGGTCTTCCCTCGTCCTAAAGCCCTGGAGCGTGGCCATGACAGGTGTTTCTTTCTCTTCAAATTTCAGACTCCCTCATAAAGCAAAAAAGGCATGTGTGAGTCAGTTTCTTTGTGGACAATACCTACATTGAACAACAAATGCTTTTTTTAGTTAAAATTAAAATTAAAATTTGGAGGCGCCTGGGTGGCTCAGTCAGTTCAGCATCTGCCTTCAGCTCAGGGTCCTGGGATGGAGCCCCCTGTCAGGCTCCCTGCTAGGCAGAGAGTCTGCTTCTCCCTCTGCCTCTGCCCCTCCCCTTGCTTGTACTCTCTCTCTCTCTCTCTCTCTCTCTCTCTCATATAATAAAATATTTTTAAAAAATTAAGTTAAATTAAAATTGAAATCTTGGGATCCCTGGGTGGCGCAGCGGTTTGGCGCCTGTCTTTGGCCCAGGGCGCGATCCTGGAGACCCGGGATTGAATCCCACATCAGGCTCCCAGTGCATGGAGCCTGCTTCTCCCTCTGCCTATGTCTCTGCCTCTCTCTCTCTCTCTCTGTGACTATCATAAATAAATAAAAATTTAAAAAAAAATTTAAAAAAAAAATTGAAATCTTAACATTAGTACAAATCCCAGCAAACATTTCTGAAATTCGTTGATAACTTAGGTCAACTGTTGCTTTCTCTGAGACGTAGGAAGTAGAATGTGGGAAGTATCTTGAGACACAAAAAATATTTACTGAATACCTGTTCATTCCTATTTTCAATTAGGAAATTTATCGATCATATGCTTTCTTTGAAATATATCTTGAATTTGGAGCATGTCTTTCTATTCTCACTCCTATCCCTTTATTTTTTCCAGGCCACCATCACCTGCTTGAGAAAAAAAAAAAAAAAAGTCCTGCCAGCAGTCTTCTGTCTCCGTTCTCTGCTTACTTCACTCCAATCTCTACACAGTAGCCAGAGTGATTTTCCAAAACTATTGAGTCATGTCACTGCTCCTTTACCATCTCCCCAAAATAATTCAATACGTTCCAGTATTGAACATTACAATATTCCATTATTTATTTATTTAATAAATTTAAAAAAGGCCAGAGGACGGGTCATCAACCTGACCCCCCAGACTCTTGGCTATTTGTCTTCTGCTTAACTTTATAGCATCAACCAAGGTGCCAACCCAGTCAGTTCCTGGCCACTGCCCCCTTCCTGACTCGCAGGCTGCCACCTTCTCGCTGTGTCCTCACAACACGGAGACCTCTGACCTCGCCGCCTTCTTCACAAAAGCACTCATTCCATCATGAGGGGCCCACCCTCAAGACATCACCTACACCTAATTATCTCCCAAAGGCTCCACTTCCATCACGTGGAGGGTTAGGGCTTCAATATGTAGATTTAGGCTGGGGGTGGGGAGAGGAGAGGTACAAATGCTCAGTCCACAGCAACACATCCATTTACGCGGGTGAAGGCATCCAGCCCTGCGTACAGCCGCTCGGTGCCTCCTTCTTCCCATCGTCCTGGAGTCCAATTCCATCCTGTAGGCCTAGTGGGTAGACTGGGAAAAGTTCTCCTTTTCAGCGGAGTACCACTTGGAGGGGAAAGTCCTACAGAAAATAGTGAGGTCCATCCCTCTCCTCATACCCAGGAGATGCTTTTTCTCTGTGCAAAATGAGCACTGAGTCATAGCTCTACTCCTCCTTCTTCTGCTGAAACTGAATTAGATTTCAAATGGTTCTCAGGTGGATTCTTAACAAGGCTTTTCTGCTGCTCATTCCTAATGCCTAACACATTGCCCGGCACACAGTTGATGCTCAACGAGTATCTGTGGGATAAGGTAGATGGTTGAATTTCTTATTTTTTAAGATTTTATTTTTTTATTTGAAAGAGTGTGTGTATGTGCAAACGGGGGGGCGGGGGGAGAAAGAGAAAGAGGGAGAGGGAGAGGATCCCAAGCAGACTCCATGCGGAGCACAGAGCCCAGCAAGAGGCTCGAGCTCAGGACCCTGAGATCACAACCTGAACTGAAACCAAGAGTCAGACATTCAATCAGCTGAGTGCCCCAGGTGCCCCAGTAGACGGTTGAATTTCTATAACAAGGTCATTGAAGTTTGTCGTTTACCTACCATGGAAAAGAATATTTCATGTTGGATAAATCTGTGCCAGTGAACATTATTTTCAGAAATGAAAGCTTAGGAACAGCTGGCAGGAGAGGTGATTATTCCAGTGTTACATAGAAAAACAAGGGTAAAAACTCCCAAATTTGACACGTAGTTTAACCTAGCCCATTAGAAAGAGATATTGAGATTTCTTTCAAAGAACACAATCCTTGGGACAAAATAAATGTAACCAGTAGAAACGGATATAATTAGCAAGGAAAAGCAACTTTTCCTTCTTTTCCAGTTTATCTCTACTCCTTATCTGTCTGCATTTACGAAGGTCTTGGCCATTGCTCTGAGCACGACCCATTCACACCTCGAGGTCCTTTGTATTTAGCTTGCTTCCCTCATCCCCTAGCACATTATGTTTTCACGATATTTTAATTTCACAGCAAAGTATGAGAGTGTATGCAGTCCACGGGAGGAAGTCCATCCATGTGCCTTGGATTCCTTACCACGTGAGGGTGCACTGGCCTCCCTTTCAATGGCCAGCCCCTTCCAGGGTAGCAGGGCACTGCCTGGGGTTGCCAGAACCGTTTGCATGGAGACAGTGTAGATCTCAAGTATCTGGAATCGAACACCCTCCCCCCCACAGGGGCACTTCCTGACCCATGATTAACTAGGGTGGAGCTAGGCCCCATTTCTCATCCTTGACTTGGGCAATTCTGGGACCTTTTCCAGGGCTCAGCTAGGGATAAAGGCCTAACGTGCAAGTGTGGCTGCTTGGCCTCGCTGGCTGTATTCCCTGCCTGGTTTCTTCCTCCCCCTCCACACACTGCATGTGTTCCTAGCACCTGCCAATAAATCACCTGCACTTGAATCCTTGCATCAGGGTCTGACTCTGGGGGACCCCAAAGACAAGACACCAGGAAAAAAAGAAAAGAGACACCAGGAGCGCGCCACGCGGAGCCCCTTCTGTGCTGCATCATGGAGACTTCCTTCCTCAGCCATCTTTCCTGTCCTGTAGGGATTCCTTCTAGATAAAAGCATTTGGGGAAGAGGAATGCCATCAAAAATTACTGATCGTAATTCCACTTTACTCCAATTCAGTTTCTGCAGATATAATGTGTTCAGCCTCTACTAAATGGTGGGAATTAGAGAAGCCAGAGCTTCTTTTGGTTTGTTTTCAGCTTCTCCTACAGCAACGGCTGATGTCATGGCTGCACTAGATTCCCAGGTTCTTGAGCAATCGAGATGGAAATTAGAAAGTTGGTGAGCAGCTTATAAAGATGGTGAGGAGCCCCATCCAGCCATGAAGCCCAAATGGTCCCGTCCATTCCTTCTTTAAAACAAAATAACAGCAATGAAACTGTCACACGAAGATTTTCTCTTTTTCCATAAACAGAGGGACATGATCTTCTTCTCATGACATTCATCTTCTCCTGGACATACTTGTGGCCAAAAAGAGGGCACCTGGTCCACCTGTCAGAGGAGACTGCTCTGTACTCAGTATGTCCCCAGTCACCCCAAATATCAGGTCACACTGGCAGTTTTTAAAGGCCAGCCTGCATGACACGGGAGCGCTTGGTTCTTGTCTCATGAAGTCGAAGAATGAACCTCGTGGACAATGGCAGGGGAGCAAAGTGATGGAGGTTTGTTAAACAGAGATACAGAGAAAGCTCTCAGGAGAAAGAGGGGTCCTGACAGGGTTGCCACCAAGGGCTGGTAGGGCCTGGTCTGTCTTTTAGAGGGAACTGACCGGGGAGCTTGGTAAAGGTCTTATCAATACCAGGTGGATATTGAGGGCAAACATGGTGGACTCGTAACTATCATAATAACAAACAAGACGGCTGTGGTAGATATCATGAGCCCAAACAAGAGTTTCCTTCTCTCTGGTTAAGGCTCCTCCATAACATTTCTCTACTTAGCAGCCATTAAAGAGGGATACTCCCTAACATTTTGGAGCTGTGGAGCCAGGTTTATTTTTTTTCTATTTTTACTGTCTTATCTCTGTTTTCTTGGGATGGGTAGGAGCCTGACTCTGAGGCCTTTCCCTTTTCATCCCCTGCCTCGCCCCTTCTGTCCCTAACTTGTTCCTACATCATGCGTGTTGGTGTTACGTGTAATGAAGTCTTTGCAAGTCCACCAGAAAAATAGAATAGAGACAATGCCGAGGGTTCTTCATGAGACAAATGTGTTCAATTAAAAAAAAACAACTATGCTTGATCCTGTTATATGTCTCTTTTTTATATGGCATATCAAAATTTCTTACAGAAAATGATAAAAGTTTGTTGTGTTTTGTTATTTGGTCAAGTGTCACTTTTTCAAATTTTACTAATACATGAAATCTGAGAGGTTAGGAAGTAGTAGCCCACAGGACTATCTTTTATTGGGGGGCGGGTAGCTTTTCTCTTTATTTATTTTTTTATAAATTTATTTTTTATTGGTGTTCAATTTGCCAACATATAGAATAACACCCAGTGCTCATACTGTCAAGGGCCCCCCTCAGTGCCCGTCACCCAGGACTATCTTAAGACAAAATTGCAGAGTTTGACCATGAGACCTCCTTTCCAGAAAGCTTACTCTTCAAGGCTGCTTTGGATTTCTCTCAAATTCCTCTGAAGACTGTCTACTACCTCTGCAACTCCCACTGAGAATCCAATTGAATTTGTCAAGTAATATTTATTGATCATCCACTAAGTATCAGATATAAACAGGAATAGCATCATTCCCTTGTTCTCAAGATGCCCATAACTTAATGAGGGAGACAGATCCCTATAAAATGAACTCTTAGGCAATAAAGGATTTTTTTACATGTTTAGAGAGAAGAGGATCCCTAGACTAGACTCGGTGCTAGAAGACCTACATCCAGAAAGATAGCAGTGCTCTGGTTTCTGAGTAAGATTCCCTGGGGAGAAAGGAAATAATGTTCCAACAAAAAGTTACAAAAGCTTTTGACAGGGGTTTGCATCACTGGAATAAGCCTGCAGGCATAAACAGGGACCTGTGTCTAGTTGTCTCCATCCTGACTGCTTGATAAAGAATGATACCCAGGCTAAGAAAGAAAACTCTACTTGGACAAAGATGGGTGGCTATTCTTTTCTATGCACATAGTGTAGAGTATTTAGGGAAATGCTCATCTTCTACAATTGGAATAGTTAACAAAGAGGGTAACATTCAAGTGATTTTAGGCTTCAAGTAACTGGGAAAAGTCACTGACTCAACCACATGTTACTCTCACAGAGAAAAAAAAAAATCATGTCAGAGGGGCTTCCGTAGAACTTGGCCAAGTTTTAAGACATCGTCGCTAATGTTCAGGCAATAGTAAAAAAAATAAACAAAAATTAAAAATCAATAAATCTAATATGCTGTTAACTTCTGGTTTGAATCAGTACCCAGACAGCATTAGAAGTGTCACTGTCTACGTTAGTTCCTTTGTTTCTGCTTAGTTTTTAGTCCCAGAAAGTTTGGAAGAGCAATGCAGTGTGTAATGTGCAGTTGTGTGTCTTGTGCTTACCAAACCAGTTAGTTCATCCTTTGAGCATCCTTTTCATTGGCTCCATGAAGGTCGGCGTGTTGTGGAAAACCTGAGCCAACTGCGCTTCAAGGAAATATTTCTGTCCTACAAATGGCAAATGGACATATGAGGAAAACCTGTGTGTAACCTCACCAGTTATCGAAGAATTCAAATTAGAACATTTCATAAAATAGTTTACCTATTTATCAGGTTGTAAAAGGAGAATGAAAATGTTAGCACCTGCTGTTTACCAGGTGGGAACAGAATGAATGTCAACAGAATGTGGGAAAAGAATGGTCTGTTATATTCCCGGTGAGATTGAAAATTGGCCTAACCCTCCAGGAGGGCATTTTGGAAATAAAGTATCAAAAGTCTCCAAAAAAAAAAAAAAAAAAAAACACCACTGTATCTACTTTGAACTAGCAACTGTACTTGTTGGAATTTGTCCCAGGGAAATAAATGGACATGTGCTGACCCTGGAAATAATTTCAACATACAGCAGTAGGATACTATATTCAAATAGCCTGGTGCATCCATAAAATAGAATGCAATGCAGCCTTTAAAAATACAAAATCAACTCCAATAAAAAATAAACCTATAAACAAAAAATAAGAATAGAAATAAAAATACAGATGTTAGTCTATATTTGGTGATGTGAAAATAAACTCACAATGAATGTAGGTGAGAAAAATAGTTTCTAGAACAACTCTAACTATGGTTCCATTTGAATAAAATATAAATGTTAAGCTCCCCATAACCATATTCATGAAGAAAAAGTTTGAAAAGATATAAACCAAAATATTAACCATAGCTATACTATTAGAGGGATCATTGGTGATTTGACTTTTAAACTTAAATATCTTTATTGTAAATGTGCCAAATCACTAAATTGTATACCAGAAATAAAGTAACATTGTATGTCAAGTGTACACCAAAATATTTTGTTTTTATTTTACACGCTTATATGATAAGTGGTGATGGGAGAAATGGGCAACCAGATTTGAGCTTAGTGTAGGCAGAAGTAGTACAGTAAAGTAGAAACAGGCAAGGGGGCTCAGACCATTCCTAGATGAAACATAAAAATGTCACTTTTCCTCTTAGATTCTCAGTTTCCTCACATGGCGTATGAAAAGGTTTAACTAATATTTCCTTCCCCAAATGAAAGAGACCATATACTGTTTGTCCCTCTCCGATTGACTTATTTCACAGACTATTTTTAAGCAACGAACTAGGGGTGGTGGAAGGGGAGAAGGGCGGGGGGTGACTGGGTGGCGGGCACTGGAGGGGGGCACTTGATGGGATGAGCACTGGGTGTTATTCTGTATGTTGGCAAATTGAACACCAATAAAAAATAAATTTATTAGTAAAAAAAAGAAAAGTTTTAACTAGATACCCCCTAATGGTATTCTAGACCATTTCAGGACCAGGAGATTTGAATGAGTACCATATCGGAATACCAAGAAAGACTCAACCCTTGGATTATACCTACCATCGATAAAGTCAGAAGATTCACCCCAAAGATAGCATCAGGATTTATTTCCTCTATCTCACAATGACCTAAAGAGAGGATTGGTAGGATGGAGGGTGATGGAAGATAAAGCCTCAGGGGCTAGGATATGTTTCAAATGATCAAATTTCATTAGGACTAATATTCTTTGAAGTTTCTCTCTGTCTGAGCCAGTCAACTGTCCTAGCGGGCACATGGTGCTGACGGGGCTAAGGGCCTAGGTGAAAATCCTAGGTGAAATCCATGACCAATCATCTTTAAAATACATAGAGTTGGTCACAGGAAAGGAAAATGGGCTGATTCCATGCAACAGAGGATTTTTCTTGGAAAATTAAATACTCTGTCTTCATCGCCTGCATAAGAGACTATCCCGACGGTCCTAATAGCTGTGTAAGGTTTCGTAGGTTGCCATCATTTCCACCCCTGACTTGGGAGTCACAGACTCACAATGAAAAAGAATCTCAGGAGGACTAAGATCAAGTCATGCAGAAGAGGACTACTTAACTTTGAAGCAGTGTTAGCAAAGTAATGAAACCTGAGGGAAACTGAGGACATTCAGCCCTACTCACTTTTGAACTCCTTACAATGTAGCTTCTTATTTCCTCTAAGTATCTTCCCTTCCTCCTATAGAATTTGAATCCAGCTGATGCCAACATACCTTTCTGCTGCATATTTGTTTCATTTCTTTCTTGTCTCATGAATCTAGCATGTTGGTTGCCCATTTCTGTGTGAGAAATAGATATCCCCCACCACGCCCAACACACCCCCTAGGTCATCCGTTTCTTTTTCATGCATTCATCAAGACTGAGATGAATTTCTTTTCTCCCTACCTTTGGGAGAAAGGCCTGGAGACCTTTTTGGCTTCCATCAGTTCTCCTCTGTCCCAGTATGTTTTCACGCATACTTGGTGCATCTATCTCAAATCTTATTGTGCCTCAGCAACCCTGGCATGTTTCATATGTGTCCGTTTCATGGCTCCAGATCGGAAGCCTCTTGAGAGTAAAGACCAGCTCTCATAGTTTTCTGTGTTCCCCAAGGTATTTAAGAAACATTCCGTAAGTCTCTTTTAGTGGGTGATTAAATGGATGATAAATAAATATCCGTGGATTAGGAGCCATATGTGAATAAGGCATCAAGCCTAAAAGAAAATCAATAGCCTTCAACCCTGCTCCTTGGTGCTCCTTGGTTGTGGGGGGGACACATTGTGACAGCATATGAACCAAGAGTGGAATCTGGGAGCAGACCTGCAGCAGGAGCATCAGGTGTCCTCCAGTTAGCGAGGGTGGGAATCATGCTGGAAAACGTGGGCAGAATGTTACAGACTTGAGGGAGGATCATTAGACTTTTTTAGTCTAACAATTTCTCAAATTGACAGGTTTCCTCTATCCCACACGGAAAGGCAGACGCTGACCCAGTTGATAAGCTAACTTGACTCTTTCCATGTGGTGATTCTATTTCTGCCCAGGCCTGGCTGTTGCTGTAGGTCCTTTCCTGTGGCTGCTAAAAGTAACCGCGCATGCAGTTGACCTTCCTCCATCCTGCTGATGGACATCTGTTAATGGGGGGACAATGGGGGATCTGGCCACTTGTCCCTGACGTCCTCTCCCAACCCCTACTCGTTAGCCCCATTCATACCGCCTAGGATTGAGCAGGGTGGGCAGAGCGGCAGCTAGATCTGCTTTCGAGCTAATATCATTTGGAGTGAAGATATTTTTAACCTTGTTAGGTTTTCCAAGATGAAAAGCAGAGGGTGTTGGAGATGCAGAAATGAGCACTTTGTGGGATTATTGTGGATGCAAACATGAAACTTGCCTGGCACAGAAAAGCTTTTAGATGAACTCTGTCTACCCCTGTCAGCCCAGAAATTCTGTGATAATACTGACAACAAACCTCTTTTTTCAAAATGGCTCTAATTAAAAATTAGCACATAGCACAGTACTTACAACACTGTGTGGGGGGGGGGGTGGGGGGAGTACAAGCGTGCAAGAGAGAAAGAGGGTAATAACACATTTGGTCTTACATTACAAAGCTATTCATAATATTTTATTATTTGAATAAAATTGTGATGATGTTATAAGTAGAAATTCTGCAAAAGAAGAAAATATTCAAAGAATATATTCTAAAATTTAAAGTGATCATTTGTTAGGTATAAGTATGGATACTTTGGAGGTAGGATCCCTTTCTCTGTTGATTTTTTTTTTTTATTACAAGCATGCATTAATCAGAGAATCAGAGTTAATTAGAAAAAAGAAAAAAAAAGTCTTGTCAGTTGGCTCTTTCCTGACACAGCTCTTCTTGGATCTGTGACATCCGCTTTCTGATGTCGGGACATCTGCTGCTCCTGCACACGACAGCTTGCTTTTGAAGCTGGCTGTGGCATTCCTGGGTTTCTGAGTCAGGCCACCAACTTTTTTCTACCCTTCTTAAGCTTTTGTACCTGGAAAAAAAAAAAGAAAGACAGAAACGCAGGGCCCAGTGTCTGGCCAGCCTGGTCTTGAAGTTACATGGTGAGGCTTCTCCTCTCCTAATCTCAGACGTCTTTCCAGGATCCTGCAGATTTCAGCAAACAAAGGAGTTGGAATATTGTTTTCACAATTTTCTATTTGTCTAATCCTGGAAGCAAAGTGCATTTGCTTTGAAAACAAAGGGAAGAGAATCGAAGACACGGGGGTGATTGGCTTTCCTGCTCCATGAAAAGAATAAGGTGACGCCGGGTGACATGTAACAGCAGGGCATCAGAAATGGTACAGGAGCATCCAATTGTAATTAACCTTTGGCGCTCCCTGCCCCGTGGTGTTAGGGAGGCTAGTATCTTAGCTGGCTTTCAAAAATAGTGTTGGAATACGGTGTGCATTCAAACCAGACCCCACAATTATACCAGGTGTGCTTAAAATTATTAGCACTATCCATCTCCTCAGATGTGGGCAGAGGATTTTTGGCTAGTGTTAAGAAAGCACTCTCACGCTGCTGCATGCCGCTTGGCCAAAAGCTCATTTGTCGGACAAAGCAAGGATGGAGTAGCAGCCAAAATCACTTGTATTGTTTAGCACTTTGCTATTCAGAAATCGCTCTCTCTTACATTTTCGTGTAGTGTCTATAGCCTTCTGTGAGGCAGGTTATTAATCTTCTTATTATACAGATATGCAACCCCCGAGGCGCGGGGCATTTAAACTGACCTGCCCAGTATCACCCAGCCGGAGAATGGTAGAGCTCCAGCTCTGGGCCGTGTGGACTGTTCATCTCTGGCCTCGTCCTGTATGTTGGGTAAGTGGCTACTTAGAGGAATCCCTCCGCTTTTAGAAAACAGTGATTTGGAGGCACCAATAGCTTCACGTACCTCTAATAGATGCTGGTTTAACTGAGGCCTGGAGTTTGTTATTTTTTCCAGGAGTTGCTCCGTTGACTCAAATATGCAGCCAAGGCTGGGACTCAACCTCCTGGTTGAAAATAATGACCCACTTGGGCGTGTAATGCATAGAATAAGCTGCTCCATGACACTAGGAACCTTTTTCATCAGAGAAGATGAAGACTGATGTTTTCAGGCTGGTGCCATGTGTCAGTTGAATGAGTAATTGACTCAAATTATACTTGGTATAATTTGACAACCAATGAAAAATACTCCAAATCTAAAATGAGCTTTCTTCTGTCCCTCCATTGTGCCTGACATAGTGAAGAACTGAAGACCCCTGTTGGACTAGGCATTGATCACTTAATGACTAGCTTGTGGGAAGTTCCTAGAGGTCTCAACGAAGGGATGGGATGGCAGAGGCAGCTGGGATCCCTTGAGGATCTTGGACGAGCAGGTTTTATTGTCTAACCAGTATAGAAAAAAAAATTTAACAATCAGTATGGCCATATTAGTGTATATTGTCAGAATATCATCTTTGGATGTGCTCCCATCCCAATGTTGTTCCTGAATGTTTAATGACCAGGGAAGGGGCAAGAGTAGAAGCCATGAGTTATAGTATTTTCCAATTCCTATGGTGTAAATACTCTCACTGTGGCCAATTTTAAGCAATCAATGTGATGTCACTAAACATGGAGCTAGGAAAAAACACCCAGTGTCACACCATTATATTTATGCTATATACAGATGATAAATATATGATCTAAGAGTATAGATAATAGTAAAACATAGTACAACACTTAGGAAGTGATGAGGTCTTACCACCTTTTAAAATATAATTTGTTTTATAAACTTACATAATTTAATTTTTAATAAAGGCTGCATTTAACAACCAGCTCATAAAATTCATGAAAATTTAACATTCAACTCTTAGAAATCAGTACAGTTGACTCCAGCACACCACTGACCCACCTGCAACTAATCATTAGCATCACTATTTGAGAGAAAAGCTTGAAACATCCCTAATGAATAGCATACGTTGTGCCTGAGAAGAGCAATACAATCACCCAATAGACTCTATAAACAATTTATGGCAGATTAATTTGTGAGATTGACTGATGAATCACTTTATAATATCTTGGAAGAAAAGGCAAATAGAAAAGCAGCCTCAATATCCTTCCAAAGGATATAGAGATAATATTATGAAAACTCAATAAGGCATATAAAATATAGTGACTTAAACAAACCAATCCCTAAATAAGTGACAGTCACTTTACTTTTTTGGAGTGGACCAGAAAATGAACATTTAAGTGCACATTTTAATATTTTTTAGGTACTATGCCAACACTTCTGAAGATTAATGGAAGAGAGAGATTCTGAGGTACTATGCCAACACTTCTGAAGATTAATGGAAGAGAAATGCAAAAGGAATATAAGAGTTACAAGATTAAGAACGGTCCTCGCCATCTTTACCCTATCCATTGGCTATGAGTTGAACAAACACAACAGTCACTACATGCAGTACCGACTGGTAGAGAACATCGCAGAACTGACAGGGGCCTCTCAGAACACGGGTAAGCCACAGATGTCTGGGAGAGGGAATAAGGATGAATACATAAGAAGGGAAATTGTTGCATCTTGGGTTGCATTTAGAAGACTAAGGAATCTTCTGGACATAACAGGTAGGCCTTTAGGTTGCAAAACAAAACAAAAGCTTTCACAAAGGCTCAGGAAGGCCCAGAAAGTATTTTAAAAGATCCCTTGATGGAGTCCAAGCTGCCTGACGGACAGGTGTTCTGAGTAAAATCTGAGAGAGGACCTTGCTGAGGAGTTGCGACATTATCTGGTTGACTATAGGGATTTTAACAAGGGGATTACATTTCAAAATACTCATTTTAGAAGACAATCTTGACCACCCTGGAAGCAGTGTAGCGAGCTCACTTGTTAGATTTGTTTGGCAGGTGTGGTAGGTGAAGACCCAGGTAGGAGACAATTCTAACTGTCCGGGTAATATATGGGGAAGACTAGAATTACTCCCTTCCTACCTCCCAAAGAAGAAGAACAGGAGCAGACTGGAAAAATATTTAGAGGATAAAATCAATAAGACTCAGTGACTGATGGGTGTGAGTGGGCAGACAGAGAGGAACAGAAGATGAGTCAGAGGTTTCTAAGTTGGGTAATGCAGTAGATGGTGATGATATTATCTGAAACAAGGAACACAGGAGAAGTAACACGTTTTCAGAAATACAGCATGAAAAAGCCCAGTGTGAAGCCTCTAAGCTCAGTGAGTGCAAACACCTAGATTATTTCTCTTTCATCTCCTACCTTGCTTTGTAATTTTTTTTTTTTTTACTCTGGGTTAAGAGGGGCAAATAAAATTATGCCTTTGAAAGTGCTTGAGAAAAAAAATAAGAATATATGCAAATAAGAACCTGCATTACCCTTTATTCAACACAAATATATTATGTCGTGATCTAGGATTCCAGGAGCCTATGCCAAAGTGCTCCCAGGTCTAGCCCTTTCTCCTGAGCAGCAGCTGGGATGGAACACAGAGGGGCTGGACTACAGGGTAGTCCTCTCTCTTCTTTATTCAGGAAAGTATTAGAAAAATATTTAAAGGATTGGAAATGAGGCTAGGGAATGAGACTCTACTTTCTGTGGCAAAGACAAGCTGGTCAGGGTGGCAACTGAGAGGCAGGTAGGAAGGCAGGGGAATATCTTAAAAAATGGTGACTCTACTGGACCAGGACATAAGATGGACTTGTCAGGAGCACAGGACTAGGCTGGGACACGAACCAAGGGACACAGCCAAGAATAAGACAGAAAAGGAAGGAGGAAATAGGAACTTAGGTAGAACAGACTTAGAGGATGAACTCGCTAACTGAAGTCAGGCTAAGGCTGATCATAAACTCATGGAAATAGTGGGCAAAGAATAGCTCGGCTGAGGTCTGGGGCAACCTTCAGAAAGCCTATTCCCCCAAAGGTCATTCTCAGTGTTCATTCTTCTCTTTTTAGCAGAGCGCCATGGGGTTCCCTGAGAAGCTCTCCGAGGTTCCTACTGATCAATGATCATCCCAGGTCCTGTTTCTAGAGGAGAAGAGGCTTCCTCTCAGGTTCAGGAGTTTCACTGGGTGCGACAAGTCACCTTGGGATGCGTGGACTCCCTGGGTGGCTCCAGTCACTTTTGCTGAATTTATTTCCTGGTGTTGGGCCCAGAGTCCTGGCACTGGGGTTTTTGATCAAGACTGAGGTGTCGATTAAAGTAATGGCACCAAGTGGGGTTTATAGCCCCAGCAGATTGTTTCTATTGCAGGGGCTCCCTGCAGGGGGGCAACCTAAGAAAATTTCAAGCAAAGGTCTTTTCCAGTTTTTAGAGGAGATCGGGATGACTATTAACAATATTCTATGCTCCTGATCAAATATATCACATGTTTAAGGATTAAGAAAATCAATCAAATACAAATTAATCTTGAGAATGAATCAACTAAAGTCAGGCTCTGTAGGGACCAGCCATCCAACCCCGACCCCGAACAAGGCACTTCCCTTCCCTGGGTCTCACCCACAGTTGTTGAGAAAATGAAGACACTGCGTCACAGAATCCTCGAATGCCCTCCTAGTTGGTTTAAGGAATGTAAATAAAGCCAGAAGGATGTGAAACGAAAGCAATTATATTTTGCTCCTTCAACTCTACCTATAGATGCTGAACACATGGCCCTGTGTTGGGAGAGATGCTAAGCCTCTCCCAAGAGCCAGCATTTCTGTGGCAGGATAAAGAGTCGTATCTGAAAAGAGAAGCCCTCCTCCAGGCCTGGCACACATGCAGTTCCTTGAAAGGCGGCTCCCACAGCACATATGCTGGCCTCACCCATGAGCGCTCGGTGCCGAGCGCCACGAACAGCGAGTTCTCACGGACCCAGTGTCTTCTCAGGAACGCGGGAAAGGGTGCAAAAGGCCACGGCCTTGGCGGTGTCTTTGTCAACCACGATGCCTTTGCTCCAACAGCCGCTGTCAGAGCGGGCACCGACACATCCCGAAGGGGCAGCCTGGCGCCACGAGGCCCGCAGCCTTCCCTCTACACCACCCCGGAGGCTGAGCCTCACGATGGCCTGCCACCGTGCACACATGGGGAAGTCACCTCGAACAAGCCATAAAGGGAAGAACAGTTCCAAACCATCAGACATTGTATGTTCTCTGGAAACAATATAGTTGTGTAAACTAGAAACACAAGTTAGCGAAATTCACTTTTAAGGAAAAAGCACATGTAGTTTCTAAATACCGCAGAAGTACTAAGCCCTGTGCTAAAGTACTGCTCGATATGGCAGCCTCAGGGACCCATGTGGTGCTTTAGACTTAAATTAAATAAAATTAAAGTGACACCTCGGTTCCATCACATGGCCACATTTTTGGTGCTCGATAACCACACGTGGGTCTCGGTTACCACGTTGAAAAGCACAGTTATAACACATCTCCATCATCTCAGAAAACTCTACTGGCCAGAGCGGATCTAAAAAGGCAAATAAGGGGCCCCGGGGTGGCTCAGTCAGTTAAGCGTCTGACTCTTGACCTCAGGTCAGGTCTTGATCTTAGGATGACGAGTTCAAGCCTTGTGTTGGGCTCCATGCTGGAGCCTACTAAAAAAATTAATAATAATAATAGAGGTTTTAAAAAAAAGGCAAAAAGCTAAATAGATCAAAGAACAATAATCCATGAAACAACGAGTCTGCCTCCCTGCCACCTTTTACCTAGGACAAAATTTTAACTTTTACTGTTCATTGGCCAATCCTCTGCCTCTTCTGTTTTCTTGAGCTTTGGTATTTTACCTCACAGCTTACACTCAGCTGTTAAGCAAGCAGAGCTCCAGCATTAAAACATGAGGACAGCACTTCCTCGGTGTCGGGAACTCCTCTTAGTCGGCCACACAACCCAGTTCACGCCCAGTTCACGCCCAGTTCACGCCCAGCAAGCTCCACAGCCCAGCACCTCCTGGGTCCTCACGTGGAGTCCTCACTTCAGTCCTTTTCCTGCTAGCAAATCAAGTCATCTGCTCTCCCTGTCTCCAACACCCACTCTTTAATTACCTCCCTCTAGTTTTCACTGAATGAGTGACGCAGCAGAATGACTTTTTAAACGAGCTTTCATATTTAGCAAGGCAGCCCACATGCAAACTGGGGCAGGAGCTGATTTCTCAAGTAAACACACCAAGACTTTTATATCAAATTAGTGTTTTTGTTCAAAATAACCACCCTAGCAGGTAATATACTTCTGCCAATTGTGCGAGCCATTGCTCAAGTCACAGCTAGAACATTCCTCAGGGACTTGGCTAGGGCACGTGTAAGTGTAAAAAGGAATTATCTTTGAAGGGGGGTGTGGCTACCTTCCTGCATTCACTCCCTGGGGATGTCTTTTTGAAAACTAAGAGGTCACAGAACTCTTGAGTTTACAAACCAAGGTCACAGGTCTACTGACTCTTGAAAATATAATCACACACCTCCAAAATTAAGAGTCTCTCCTAAGGTACATAGGAGACAATCATGAGATGTATTTGTTTGCCTTTCATCAAGATGAGATATTTTAGTTATTCTTCCGTTTACTGTATAAATATGTGAACTTTTCTCTCCAGACCTCATGGCCACACCCATGCTGCCTTATGTACACGTAAATCTGATAATGCTTACCCAGTAATAGGTTCTCTTTGTAGTTACAAAGGGTCTTCTATTGGCAGGATTTTATTGACTAGGAACCAAATGTGTGTGTGCCCTTGTCCCAGAATTCATACGCTGAAATCCAATCCAGACCATGTGATGGTACCTTTGGGAGGTGATTAAGTCATGAGGGAGGAGCCCTTATGAATGGATTAGTGCTCTTGTAAGAAAAGTCCCAAGGAAGATGATCTCTCTCTACCACCTGAGGGTACAAGAAGACAGCCGCCTGGAACCCAGGGATCAGGCTCTCACCTGACACCGGAATCTAGACTTCTCAGCCTCCAGAACCAGGAGAAATAAACTTCTGTTCTGTAAGTCACCCAGTCTACGAGACTGAGCTAAGAAACTATTATTTCCCTCAATACTCGTGACACATGCATAGAAATATTTTGAACTTGTATGTTCATGGGAACATAGGTGAGTGCTGGTTTCTTTGTCAACCATGATGTGTTTGCATGATGATTCTTGGAACCCCTTCAAAATCCACTTGGAATTTGAGTAGTACAAAGACTGACCATTGACAGTACCCTCTCTCTCTCTCTCTCTCTCCCTGCAAGTACAAAGGATTAATTCAGTGCCATCTGCACAGCCCTCTGAGGTGGGACAGCGCCGTTTGGGTGCAGAGCATTCCCCAGCTGCCTGTTGGACATTACTGCAAAGGAAAGTTCTCTCAAAATAAAGCATTTCTGTTGCTCCTTCTGTGGTCTCCATGAAGATACTGAGCATACCTCACACGTGAGTCCATCTGGGAGATCCTGAGGTAGGGAGTATGATGGGCAGGAAAAAAACTCAGCACCCCACCAGGAGCGTGGAAAGCCAGGTTCTCGAGACAGCTTCTTTGCCAATAAGCAGGATGTTCATGTTCTGCACAAAGCCCAAGTGCCCAGCATGTGCGTCTGAAAAATGAGGGAAGCGAAGATCCCAGGATCATTCTATCTCGACACTACTGCAACTCCTTAATAAGACTCAGTCTTGGTTCCTTTAGGACAGTGTTTTCCTAATTGGACAGACCCCAAAAATCATGTGGGACACTGGTTAAAAAAAAATACAGACTGTTGATCTTCACTCCGTGCTCAGAGGACAAGCCAGGGAAACTGAATTTTTAACTAGAGACTCAGATGACATTGCTGTAGAACATAATGAATAACAAGTCACCCAAGGCTCCCCTAATGTCAGGATGGAAAGTACAAAGCCATGTCTATATTCCTATTTTGCAAATATACCTGGATATGAGTATTTAAGCACCTAAAGAGCACAGCTATTTTGTTCATTGTTATTTTTTTCTGTTGAATAAAGCAGTGAATCTCTATATTTATCTAGGGGTTTTGTTAAATCTGTTTTCATCTTAAATGAGAAAAAAATGTGGTTTGCAAGCATTTTGAATTCGTTTGCCTTTATATATATTTGCATTATATATATATATATATATTTAATTTCCCCAGAAGAAAGGAATGAGGATGATATATAAAGGAAAGGAAATGGAATTCAAATCTAGCTGAATAACTTCTGTTACCCATGATCCTAGGGATGCCATATAGACAATCAAGTGGGTGCCAGTCAAGTGGATTACGGTCTGCCCTGTTTCTGTCACTGAATGATGACTCATTGGTTCTGTCCCTAATTATGAGGGCTGCCAGGACCTTTGCAAAACAGGCAAAGGTTTCTTTCCTCTAGAGGGAAAGAAAGGAAAGCCGGAAGAGGCAGGACTGGGAAACCAGCCCAGCTCTGGCTCATTGCTTTAGCAGCAGCCAATGAGTGGTCCATATCAGAATAAGCAGGGATCTGGCCAATCTGGGCTCATACTCAGCCAGTAGTTGCATCCAATGAGGACCCAGACAAAGACCATAGGATAACAGTTTTCCCAGACAGTAACAAGAGTACGCATTAAAATCCTACAGCAGATTGCAAGGGCTCTTTCTAACATGGAACATACACGGGCACATGCACACATACGCCTTTTTCTATGTCTGAAGTGATATCCACTATACCCTTCAGGGTACTAAATTAGCTTTTGAAAACAGATAAATGAGTCTGGCTCTCATAGAGGGAGATATTGTGGAGGCATCTCAACTAAAGATTTCTTAAAAAGGAATGAAACATCCAGATCATTGGATGACACGAATAATCTTACTTGTTCGGGAACTCCACGGCCACAAATAATTTCAGATTTTAATTGGTACCTGAAATACAACCCATATGTGATCTTATTACTCCCTCTTTGCTTTCTAATAATTTGAGAAATATTTGAATCATATGCTCAAACCGACCAATCAATAGATGGCTAAGAGCCGCTTTGAATGGCAACAAAACTGGCCCATTGAACGGCCCTGCATAGGAAATTGGCTGGAGTAGCAAGAGGTGATCTCAGCAGATGACTGTGGTGTCTGACTGCCCTTTCGTGATCATGTTCTGGAGGGTGAGAGCTGGACCCATAGTCACTTTACAGTGGTGGTAGAGGAAGAGATGTCCCGGGAGGCACTATAGATGACTCAGCCATAGCTGGGACAGCACTTCTGCCGATGCATACAGTATTACTGTAGGAACATCTTATCCTTTTGGTTAAATGTAATAAATCTTCTCTGGTTAAGTGGTAAGTGGTTTGCTTTTGGCAAAGCTTGAAAGGGAAAAATTCAACACCTATGATCCATGGAGAAGGAAGAAACTGCTCAAACACTAATGTATAGATACTATCTTTTAAGTGTGGCAGTCGGTAGAAGAGGGGAGAGCCCCATGCTCTGGATAAAGACCCTGCTGCAGACTCGAGTGGAGATGGCAACCCAAGCCAGGCACTGGCAATGTAAGGTGCAGGAACTAGCTCTGGGACAGGGGGCTGGTAAGAGCTAAACAGTACGTTTAATTTCCAGCTACCTTCAGCTGATGGCAAGACTCAGTTCAAGAAAAATACATTAAAAAAGGAGTCCAGTTATATAAACATGACAAAAAAAATGGCACGCCTGGGTAGCTTAGTTGTTTAAGCGTCTGACTCTTGATCTCAGCTCAGGTCTTAATCTCAGGGTGGAGAGTTCAAGCCCCAGGTTGGGCTCCATGCTGGGTATGGAGTCTACTTCAAAACAAAACAAAACAAGAAACAATAAAGCAAAAACATGACAAAGACTGAGTTAAGGACTCCATGAAAGGAACATGTCAGCGCCCAAGGAGCACACCCAGGCCTGGGGCAGAAATGGCCAGCGGGTGGAGCCGTATGCATTGCTGTTTTAGGGCCAGCCTTGGTGACTTACTGGCTGTTGGATCCTGCAGTTGAAAGCATCAGTACAACTGGGTAAATAGGGAAGAACCAATAGAAGACCTTTGAAGCATCAAGGCTTGTTGCTTAAAAGCTGCTTTGGATAGCAACACTCTGCAGCCTTACTTCAGTTATTTTCAAGGCCAAATCTGATTGAACGCTATTCAAGCAGGGCTATCTCCAATGGAGATAGTTATATAAGTGGTCATATAAAAAAAAATGAAGCATTTACTTTTCACAAGGAAGCCATTGCTCATTGTTCAATTTTGCCCCCACATCATTGTCAGTATCTTTACAAATGAAAAGATGGTGAGATTCAGACCATAGGATTGTTAAAGATCTGATATTCTAAATTATCAGTGACTAAAGATTAGACAGTAGACCAAAAAAAAAAAAAAAAAGGCAATTTGGTGCCCAAAAGAGTTTCTATGCAATGACAGCACTGGGAAGTTAATAAAGCCAGTGGTATATATACAAATACAGTTGTTCTTATGCCATTATGTATAACCCCAGATGAGAAATTCTATCAATTGTATCAATGGTATTTATACCATATAAGAAGCAGCCCACAAATGGATGATGTCAGGCCACTTCTTAATATGCTCAGGACAGTTGAGCTCTATCCCCTTAGTACCAGCCTCTTGGTCCCCAGTCTCCTGGTAGCACTTTGCATAACATCTCTGGAGCCTTGGATTCCTGGTTTCAACTTCCATGCAAATTCCTTCCCACAGGACCACAGAGAGAGAACTGGTTTCTTAGAGCTCATCCCGTGACACAGACACAGACCAGCTGCAACAGTACAACTAAGAACTAAGTAGTGGGGTTTGCAAAATGGTAGAGCCCCCTTGGAAAACTGCCAGTTTCTTATAAAGTCTACACTGACCGCATGATCCCGTGGTTTCACTCCTAAGTAGTCACCTAAGAATAATGAAAACTTATACTCACACAAAACCTGTACACACAGAAAAACCTGCATAACTGCCTAAAATGGAAACAACCAAATGCCCAATTCATGAAAAGAAAGCTTAACTGTGGTATATCCATACAATGGAATACTACACAGCAACAAAAGAAGAAATACACGATGGATCACACAGCAACATGAATGAATTTCAATATACATTATGTAAGTGGTACAATCAGATTCAAAAGGCTACAGTCTATATGATTCCATTTATAAGACCACCCACCACAGGCAAAATTAGAGGAACAAAACCCAGATCCTAGTTCCCAGGAGTTGGAGGTGGAGCAAGGAGTTGACACAAAATGTGAGGGAACAGTTTTGTATATTGATTGTGAAGGTGTTTATATAACTACATACACTTGCTGAAACTCATAGAACTGTACACCACAAGGAGTTAATTTTACTGCATGTAAAAAAATGAATAAAAATAGCAAGATTTAAAATTTTATTAAAATTGTTGATAAAAGAGATCAATATGCAGTCATCGGTTTGAAAATTCAAATGAGGCCATGTTTCATCCTGCATCAACATTGCTCCGGTTCAGTGACCAAAGGTTAATTTTCCTTTTTAGAGTCTCCATCCTAAAGAATCTTTGTTTAAGTTATCAAAATCTCAAGTTGAGAAGTTGGGCCAATCCTCAGCATATCTCAGAAGAGCCTTGGGGCCCTAGATGCCATGAGGAGCAATGAAATATCTCCAACCAGTATTAGAGGTCCCTGCCTCAGTCTGCCTGGAACTGGTCCAGTCTGATTTCCACCAATTCAAGACCAAATGCATAAAGTCCCTGCATGTGTTGAAGCTTATCAAAAGCTTCTGATCCCTTATTATGAGTAATTTACAAATTAAAAAAGTAAACCCTCCTTTGGAGTAAAAGAATAAATAGAATTAGTCCCTGGTTCTTAAGACTTATTCTCAAAGTAACCAAAAAAAAAAAAAAAAAAAAGGCACAGAAGGCCTGCAAAGATTTAAGCATTTAGAGGAAATGAATTCCAGTCCAAATGCACTGGAAAGAAGACATAATTTTTTACACTCTGTATTTATGTAATAAAAACACAGAACAAAAACAAATATCCAAGAACGTATTTCTTGGGGGAAAGAACCTAAAAGCCAAGGTTTTCCCAAATATATCTCAAAATTCAAGGTTAGTTTTCCATCTGGTTGAAATAACCCCAGCCTCCCCCACACTCCCAATACTCAGCCACGTTCACCTGTGAAATATCTTAGCCATTCTTCAAGATTCGATTCCAAAGAAAGACATTCAACCTGAAATCACTTTGGAATTAGGTTTCCTGTAATTGCTTTAGAAACTTGGTAAAATGCAACTTCAGTAATTCTTAATTTCTATGGGAAATAAAAAACATACTCTGAAATCAGAAGGATCCTCCAGCAGTGGTTCTCAGACTTCAGCTTGCAGTAGAATCAGGGGAAGGGCTTGTGAAAACACAGATTGCTGGTGGGAATTGGAGGTGTGCCACCCCCAGAGTTTCTGATTCAGCGGGTCTGAAGCGGGACCTGAGAATGTGCATTTCGAACAAGCTTCCAGGAGATGCTGACGCCGCCAGTCTGAGGCACATGCTTCTAGAATCACTCACTGCCCTCTGTATTGCAGAAGTCAAACAAGCTAATACCCGTAAAAGTGTTTCATAAGGTGTAAGTTGCCATATTCATGTAAGGGAGTCTTGTCTTTCTTGTTACATTTGCACCGAATCCTTTAAGGAGGCTTCTCGGTCTCCCCCAACTAGATTATAGCAGTTTTTCATTTGAAAACCTGTAATACTTTATACTTCTGATGCTGCCAGTAGTCAGCCTAGAATTGAAGTCATTTTTATTCTATTTTTATTACACCAACTAGACTTCATTGAGATCATTGAGATCGTTCAATCCCCTGCAGTGCACAGCAGACTGTCTTACACACAATGGGTATTCTGGGCAATAAGCTGCTGAACTGAGTTGAACATCCCTTATTATAAGAATACCGCTTTGCTTTCTGGTGGTTATAATGAAAATGCAGAGGGAACATATTACAAAGCACAATAATATATTACTTTCCCGAATTGGATGTCTAAGATCACATTGAAACTGAGACCCTTATTGTCTATTTGAACAAATTATGGACAGTGAATAAACTGCATACTGTATTTATGTAAATGGTAACTGCTAAGCGTAGTGTTTATGGGCACACATTTTAGAAGTTGGATGTACGTTTCTTGATCAGTAGTGTAAATTTTCCAAGTATGACCCTTATTCCGTAGGCAAATCTGTTTTCAACTTCATTCCTTCTTCTGGGAATGGAATCTGCTACAGGTAGAACAGTGACATTGCTTCTATACTAAAAGAGCAAAATTCCTACATAAATACACACAAGAGTCCTGATTGCAGTGATAAAGTACCATGCTTGCACACTGCCAAGAAATTGGACATGCCCACTCTTAAGAAAGAACAAATAGAGCAAGGGTTTTAAGCTGTAAACGGCCGCTAAGCATTACGGTGTTAAATCATCCATTGTTGTTTGCATTTTAACAGCAAAGCCTCATTCATTCAAGGCAAAGGAATTGAATCATACTGTGGAAATGCAGGCATTAGTGACTCCTTGGGTACATACGTGAAAGGATGGGAAGCTTTGCCCAACACCTTGACATAATTCCCTTGTTGACAGTTACGTATTTTACCCCCCTATAAAGTCAAACTCTGTCTACCAGGACTGGCAAACTGAAAGACCTAAAATCCTAAAAATAACTTTTGCTCACTCATGACCCATCCAGTTGGCATTATTCTTTAGATGTTACAATACATTTTCCAAAGGGGAAAGTCAAAAATCTACGCCTGACTTATCTTGAAAGACTGCTGGGCCTCCATCACCTTCTGGACAGGTACATTTGGGTTATTTATTGCTGTGAAATAATCCATCCCAAAACAGTTTTAAGTAAAACCGGTGTTACTTATTCTGATTTTGCAATTTGGGCCGGGCTGAGCAAGCATGGCTTGTCTCTGCTCATGTGTATAAACTGAGGCAGCTCCACTTTGAGGATGGCTCACCCATGTGGCTAGCAAGTTGGTGCTCATTACTGCCCCGGAGTAAGAAGCCAAGGTTGAGGCCGCTTAATGTGGACCTCTCAGCCTACGCTATCCAAAAGCACGAGAGTAGGGCCCAACAGGGAGGAAGTAGAAGCTGCCAATCCTGTTAAAGAATCACTTTCTCCATATTCTATTGAGTAAGGAATCACAGAACTAGTTCAGATTAAAGGGAAGGAGAAATAACCTACACCTCGCAATGGGGACAGTGACAAAAATGTGTGGCCATCTTCAAACTATTACTGCAGATTTTACCTAAGGCCAGACATTAAATTAAGGCAGAGGAAGTCAAAGTCTTCCATAACCCTAAAACACGACAGTACTTGACATCCGTGCTTCTCAGTGTGTGGTCCCCAGACTGATGCGTCCATCATCCAAGAACTTGTCAGGTCCCACCCCAGCCTTAACTGAGTAAGAAAGTCTGCTTTACAGTAAAGTTGAATATTTTTCCCTCTTCACTCTGAATTTTGCTAAACCAATTCTATAAGATGAAAATGAATGTAGGTGTAGTAAACAGCTATCTTTACTTAGAAGAGAGAATAACAAATGAAGCTGAAGATCTGGATTTCCTTGAAGCGATACACAATGTTTACATATGGTTTAGCATTCTAAAATTTATTGGGGTTTCTACGTAATAGATTTGTATCTCCATGGTGGTTAATCTTCAGTAAATATGTTTTTAGTATCACGTGGTTTTTACTTACTACGCGCTGTCTTATTAAATTCCAATTAAATCCATATGTGAAAAAATTAAAAAATAAAAAAAATAAATCCATATGTGAGAACATTAATTTAAAGTGCCACCAGAAGGACTGATTACAAAATCAATTACTGGCACGAAGCCTTGGTGTTATTCAAAGAAAAAATGGCACCTCCACTTGTTGGTACCAAAGGAAAAGTAATTAAAAAGTTGCAGAGTCACCAAGCAGTCTGTAAACAATCTTTCAGATTGTATCTGCTTGAAGAACCGATAAGAAAAGGAGGCCATGAAGCTCATTTACAATTTCAAGAAAAACACGTTATTATAATAAAAATATGCCATTAAAATTCATCGCAACATGCGTTATATAGATTTCTCTATCTACACACTCATGCACACCTATTTACACACTACACAGAGCATGACCACGGAGTGGAGATAGAAAAACCACAAAAAGCTGACACAGAGCCAAATACTACTTCATAGCCCCAAACCTTAGTACCCTTGAGATGTGCCTAGTTGGATTTTAATGGGAATAAGGAGAATCATGGTCCATAAGTGGACCAAGAAAATGTTTGTTTAGGTCTACTATGCTTCTGTCAAGAGAAAGTGAAGTTGCCAATGTATTTGAAAAATATTTTATCCAAACATGTTGATTTTTTTCAAAAGGTGCTTAACAGAAAGTCATTAATCATCTGGATGCACAGTCTCTCCTCCTGGTGGTGTGGGGGGTATTTGCTGTGGTTTTGGTGCAATCTTTTAAAATAAAACTTCCCTAAGTCTCTTTATACAGTCCCCCAGGGAAGCTGGGTGGCCTCATCTCCTCGGAGGTTTAATGCTTCCTACACTAAATAGCGGAACTCAACCCACAGCCGGGGCCTACCTTCCAGGAGGCGCAAAACACCGTCCGGGTTAAAGGGTTAAAGGCAGGTAGTCAAATGAAAGGAGACCCTTCAAGAAACAGAGGCTCTCACTGCTCGGAGGAAACAGAAGCCATGAGACATTGAACTCCCCAACTTCTTTCTTCGCGTATCCCAACAACATTTTCTGCATTTGTCCCAACTTGTTCTCTTCCGTCTACCCTCAGAGGAGAACAAGATTCTTGGTCCCAGGTGACCCTGCGTTTCTGCTGCTCCAGACCCTTGAAGACTTTCCTCTATGGTCCTTTTATGCTCCCACTGGCTGTCCTTACTGAGACCCCTGGGGCCCCTGGGGCCTCTAGGTTTGCAGCTCACCAGGAGGGCCCCAGGAGAGGAAGACCCAGAAGGGGAAGGGGGGATGCTAAAGGGGGATCCAAGGAGCTCTGGGAGAGGCCGGCACAGCTTAGGGAGCCTGGAGGCAACTGGGGAGAAGCAAACCCTGGGTGGGACCTGGAAACACCCTCGAGGCCAATCAGCACAGGGGCAGCTGGGGCAGCCCAAGGCCCTGGGGCCCTAAACACATCCTCCAAGCGCACTAGCTGGGCCCTGAGACGGTGCTCGTCTCTCTGAACTTCTGCTCTTCTGCAGGAGGGCACAGCTAAGGACACTTCCCTCCTTGACACCGGGGAGACCCACCGGGCTCTGCGCGGTGCCTTGCAGGACGCCCCGGGCCGAGCTGGGCCTCCCCCCGCATTGCACGTCCCATGGGGATAAAGGACCAAGGGCACCCATGGAAGCAAACACTGCTCCGCCCTGCGCAGCACCCAGGAAGCCTGGCCGCCAGCAGCACATCCGCCCGTGTCCTTAGCATTCGCCTGGGGCCTGGGGGGCGCACAAGCCACCAGCCCCAACTGGGAAGGGCCAAGCTACACCTGCACCTGCAGGTGGTCATCTCTTCGGGTTCCAGGCTGGCGGCTTTCAATTGCCTCAGAAAGGGGGGGATGGCCCTGAATGAACCTACAAACCGAGAATTCGGGATGAGCGAGGGTAAAGATTTCCCGCCCTGGGTCTCCCACTTGAGGCCGTCCCCCTCGAGCCGCTGACATATGCTCTGGGTAGGGACACAGTGCTGTCACCGGATTGTGAACCAGCAGCAGCCTGCCTGAGCATCACGACAGTTACTTGGTGCATAAAACCGAGCACGTGTCTCCTCCGGTGGGGAGACTGAGGCGGGAAGGCAGGCTGAGAAAAGCGGTGCCCAATAAAGGGAGCCAGAGTGGACTGTAAACCGGGGGTGGCCTTGGCTGGGGCAGCTCTGGGAGGCCGGGCTGGCCTCAGGGCCTCGTTTGCACAATCCCTCTGAATTTCAGGGGCAGACCCGGGCAGGGACGGGGGTCGGGGACAGCTCCTGATTCGGGCTAGAGCCCGCGAGGGGAGAGGCTCAGGTGCTGACAGGTGGCAGTGGGGGGGAGCCAGGGGGCAGGAGAGGAGGTTGCGGGGAATGAGGGGCCCCTTCCCGGCAGAGTGGCAGGAGGCACAGAGGCAGGACTGGACTCTCCCCGAGGGCACCCCAAGTGCCAGACCCTTCAGTGCCACCCACCTTGCGGGCAGCCTCTGGCTGATGGTTCTCTTACCCCCGTGGACGCCCCTGGAACCTTGGAAGGCATATCTCGGGCCCTCCCTGGCCCTGCTGGATCAGAAGTGGGGTGGGATGCAGCAATCTGTGGTGTGACAAGCCTTCCAGGTGATTCTGCTGCTGGTCTCACTGGGGAAAGGGGACTTGGGTTGACTTCCCTCATTTCTCCTACAGTTAGTTGTCTGTAGGGAACTCTTCCTCCTCCCTGGGACCAATTACTTCGTCCTTGGAAGCCTCCTTAGACCAGAAGGTAGGAGCCGCTCGGGCCCTCACATTCCACCTACCACTTGGCCTGCCTCACCCCAGGGCAGAGCTGAACCTTCACCATACTAAGGCCACTAAGGCCGGGTCGCTGTGCTAAACTGGAGTGTCCCCTGCGTGGCTTGCAGCTCTTCTCCCCTTCTCCTTCTCCAGTTCTCTCTGCTTTACCCTTTACTGATTAGACATGCAGTGCGCTCACCTACCCTCTCCTCAAATTAATCAAAGCCTCCCCACACCCTGACTCCAGGCAGCCGAAAAATGCTTCCGCCCCATACATTTGCAGAACGGCCGAGGCTTTGCTCTTCTGTCTGGGTTTCTGCTGATCTCCCAAGACAAGAAGGGTGATCTCTGGTCTTCCGTATTGCTGGCTTCGTCAGCGAGGAACTCCATCGAGTCCCGGGGATGAAGTCAAGTGCTTGGCTGGGGACCATGTCGGGGCTCCCCATCTGATGTTTTCTTAAAGTCTCTGTGATGTCTCATCTTGCTACCCAGAGGGTCACGGAAGGGAAAACAGTTTTTTTTTTTTTTGGAGGGACACCACCTCAACTCAAATCCCAGTTTTCTCACTTATTAGGTCAGCAGGGGTTTAAATAGCTTAAACCCCATCCCCTAGGGCTTTAGTGTCCTCCTCTGTAAAATGGTGGTGAGAAATGTTCACCCCATCGGGCCAAGAATTGAATGTGATAATCTGTGTAAAGTGGAACGTGCGTCTCTGTGCCATATAAACATTTACAACTAAACGTTGCCTTCAGTAGACATTTCCACTTAGCGAAAATGAAAATTTTACATTTTTCCTACTTGTGAAATAATAAGCCTGGTCTTAATATATGAAAGTCTAACCCACCTGATAATGGCAGGCTGTTGGCAATGAATGTCATCGCCAAAGTAATTTCCTCTAGGTCACTGGGTCTCAGCCTTGGCCTTACACTGGAGTCACCTGGGTGGGGAGCTTTACAAAGTACTTATGCCTGGGACCTTCCAAAATGCAGATTACATTAGTTTGGGGCAGCCTAGGTATCAGCAGTCTTAAAAGTCTCCCAGGTGGTTCTAATGCATGGGAGTCTCCTCCTACCTCCAGACCTCCACATATGGGGGTAAGACAGGGAGGGATTTGACGGTTAGATTCATTCACCATAAGAAACCAGGATGCTGGTAGCTGTTTCTTGAAAAAGTGTTTCGATGCTAATTAGAGTTTGAGATTCCTGGATTAAATAATAGTAAATAACAAACAACTTTTCTTTGCAATGGGACCTATGAGATCTTTGGTATGTTAATGGACATTATCACTCTCCATGAGGACATTTGCACATCAGTGTTTCCCAAACTAATATGAACACAGACACTTTTTGAGGGTGGACTACCTTTGGGGATCTGGCAATCTGAGGAACACTCTTTGGAAAACACAAAATTGATGACCATGCCAAAAGTAGTGTGGGAAAGCTGGGGAAAGCAGCTAACTTTTCCTTTCCAGAGCATTCCAGCCTGAGTAGTCCCATCCCCCATGACTGGGAAGGAAGATAGCACCCAAAAGGGACACTGCCAGGGAGAAAAAGACTGCACACCTGATTGGAATTGTAGGAGATCCAGTCTTGGGCTGACCTGGAAACATGAACAAAATAGAATTTTTGTTGAAACTTGAGTTCTTAGTTTCTAGAATAGGTGTGGATTGGGAAACAGGTACATGATAAAACGGTGATAAGAGCCTGGATCTGGGTCCAGAAACTGGACAGTAACCTTCAGAACACTGTCTCAATGCTCTGATTTGATTTTCCTAATAAAACTGAAAGTGGGACTGAAAATACTATGTAGTCCATAATTCCCATGAGCCAATAGTGTGACTGATAATTTTATGTGTCAATCTGACTGGGCTAAGGGATGCCCAGATAGATGGTAGGACTCCCCAGCATGGGTGGGCATCAACAACATGGGTGGGCTTGAATAGAACAAAAACATGGAGAAAGGGCAAATTTGCTCTCTTTAGAACTGGGACATCCATCTTCTCCTGCCCTTGGACATCAGTGCTCCTGTGCTCCTGCGCTCCTGGTTCTTGGACCTTTGGATGCTTACCAGGACTTTGACCATCTCTTGATTCTCAGGCCTTCAGACTCAGACTGAATAGTACCATTAGCTTTCCTGATTTTCCAGCTTGCAGATGGTACATGATAGGACTTTGTGGCCTCTATAGCCACATGAGCAAATTCCTATAATGTATCTCACGTGTGTGCATGTGTTTGTACCTCCTATTGGCTCTCTTTCTCTGGAGGACACTAATACCAATAGAACATGCTTTCCACTTCAGTGTGATCTTACATAGCACTTTATAATGTTCAAAATGCTTTCACCCGTACTGTCTCACTGGACTCAGATCAACCGTCTTTGGAGGATAGCGCAGTTTGGGTTATCTACATTTTTCAGATTAAACACTGAGGCTGAGAGAGGTGAGTTGATTTGTCTAGGGTTACAAAAATTAGTAATGGATCCAGTCTGAAAGCACAGGTCTTGCCATGTGTTCCTTCCACTGTGCTGTACTGATTTAGGACCACAGACTCAGAATTCTCTCAGGGCAACCCCATTCCCGTGGATACATGTTCCAATGTGCAGAAAGCCCACCTCTGCATCTGTCTACACTAACTCACTGTCCCCCACCGGGGGTGCAAAGGGTGACTTGACTCATTGGAAAGCCTGGGAGCAGAGGTTGAGACCCCTGGGCTTACTCCCTTCGGACTCGGCCAGGTCTACAGGCAGCACACATCTCTCCCACTCTCTCTCTCCCATAGTTTGGGGAGAGCAGTGAAATTCAGAGGAGAGTTAGCAGGTCCTTTAGCTGCACGCTGAGTCATGTCCTCCAAAGAACTTTTTTCACAATTTTCATCTCCATCGTTTATAATTCCTGAGTGTGGCTCTATTACAACAGGTTCCAAACACAGGTAGGGAAATGGAGCATTGTTAATTTGTCCCCCCGCCAAATCTTACACGTTTTATACCTGAATCAAATATAAATTCATAATAAAAATATATAATACTAAATTATAATAATTTTTAAGGTGAAGTATCTGAATAACAGGTTTTATTACTTGTCAAAAAGCACAGAATTGATTAATATATAAGCTACTGAGTATCTTGGCTTTCTGGGAAAGGTTCTTTTTGTCCCCATAAACATGGTTTCTTCAAGATTACTGAAGAGGAAGACTGAGCTTATGCTTGGAGTACCATACAACCACGATCATTTTAAAATAAGGAAGCAAATCTTAAAAATAAATTTGTATTAGATAATTCCAAATAAGCCATCCTAGTCAGGGGAGGGAAATTATTTTTTGGGGGGGGCCATCTCCAACCTTTGATATAGTTCTTATTTCAAGTTATAAATGGAGTATTTGTTTTATTGCAATAAGAATCCCAAAATTCCAGTGGTTTGCAATAACAAGCATTTATTTTCTTGCTTGTATTAATTGTTGGCAACTGTAGGTCACTTATTATGGTTCTGCCCAGGCCTGCCTGATTCCAGCATCTTCCCTTTTTGGAACCCAAGCTGAAGAAGCAGCCATGGGACATGCTATATGGGACATTCTATACTTACAGAAGAGGGAAAAGAGTAAGAGGAACCAGTGGAATCTACAGTGTCTCTTACAACTTCTGCTCACACAAGGCATGTGGCACTCTGCCATATTCCACTGGCTAAAACATGTCACATGGCCAAGCAAGGGAGGAGTGTAAACTGCTCCCAAAGGAAGATCACAAGTCACATGGCCACAGGTGGGCATGTATATCATTTTATAGGGTAGGAGAGAAAATGCTTGGGAACAATACAATCAATCATGGAATATATTTTAATGCACATTATTGTCTGTAAAAGTTTTAATCTGTCCATGTCCTTGAAGTGTGACTCTATCACCTTTACGACACTCTGAAGAAAACTCCCTGGGGTTGGAAGGGAGTGGAGAAGGTTGAAATGCAAAAGGAGGAGAAAGTAGAGTGCAAGGGAGGAGGGAAGCCCAATAAAATGTGCTAGAGGACGTCTCTCTGTCCACCAGCACAGTGCTTTGTATATCTTGCAGATTATTCGTGTAGAGGAGGGGGGTTGAGGTGTGCAGTGGCACAGATAATCCGAAACAAAATAATCCCTAATTCATTTGTATTTGGCTACTTAAGGTTTTTGTAAGTTTTGCAGCCAGTAAAGTTCCTTCCTGATTATGCATCACTGACATCAAAATGAAGATTAGTTACCATTTCCTCGGCAAGTAGCAGCTGATGGAAAGAAGGTAGTGCAGTGACTGGTAGGTAGAAGCCAGCTAAATAAGATGAGGTTGGTCCACACAAGTGAATAATTTGCATATAGACAATTGATCTCTTACTCCAGCTGATTTCTAAGCTTTGTGCAGGGATTGAGGGACAGCAAATCCCACGAGATCATTCACTTCCTTTCTATTTATTGATTCTGTAGAAGTTCCATCCATGTCTCCCAGTAAGCACATTCAGGAATGGCCAGGAGAGGCTTTGCTTTATGCAAATTACAGTTCTGCTAATGAGTTCATTTCTAAAAATTCACTAATGTACTAAGGAGTGATTGAAGACCTACTTGCTGTAAATGTACAGATGCTACAGGAGGAGTCAAAAATATTAAGGAGACACCATCTCTGCCCCTGACCCCCTGTCAAAGTTATGGCTAGTGGTGATAATATTTTACAATTTTAAAACACTTTGAATGTTTTTAAGTGCTTCATAGTAGGAGGTCAGAGCTGTAGAAGCAGAAGCCACTGTGGCCAAGAGGATGCCACAGGTCTGCTCCATGATTTCTATCTGTCCTCAGGGACTTTGGTCATTTTTTTGACCAAAAGCTTGGAAGGTGTAGCACCTAAGACTGGAGTAATGCTGAGTCTAGGAGGTGGTGTTTATGGGCTTACGAATTTAGAAAAAAAAAACTTGGCTAACGTAGCGAAGCTACCAGAAAGAAACCTAACAATAAAAATACCAATTCTCTTCTCTGGACATTATTTTGCGTTACTTTTCTGTCTGAAATATAGTTCTGGAGAGGCAGGATTTCTGGCTGCCTAAGAGCTCAAATTCTTACAACAGATTGTGTGAGTTCAAAACCTGGCTCCTCCACTCAGTATGTGACCCTGAAAAAACTGTCTTACCTCTGTTTGCCTCAGTCTTCTCATCTAGAACTAGAGTTGCCATGAGAATTTAAAATATTCTGTTTCTAAGAACACGACATTGTTTACATTAGCACCCCTCAAAATGAAATACTTAGGTATAAATATAACAAAATTTGTATAAGATCAATACAAGGGAAGGTATAATACCCTGATAAACAGAATCAAAACACTAAATAAATGGAGAGGTATTTCATATTCTTGGATAAGAACATTCAATATTTTCAAGATGTCACTTGTTCCCAACTTGATCTACAGATTCAATATGATCCCAATCAAAATCCTAGCTAGTTATTTTGTAGATATTTGCAAACTGATTCTAAAGTTAAAATGGAGAGGTAAAAGACCCAGAAGAGCCAACACAATATTGAAGGAGAAGAGGATGGACACTACCCAGCTCCTAGACTTATTAGAAACCTAAAATAATTACAATAGTGTGGGGTTAGTGAAAGAATAGGCACAAAGATCAATGGAATAGAATAGAGACCCCAGAAATAGACCCACATAAATATAGTCAACTGATCTTCAACAAAGGAGAGAAGACTCTACAATGTAGCAAAGATATTTTTTTCAACATTTGGTGCTTGGACAAATGGACATCCCTATGCCAAAAAAAAATGAATCTAGACACAAACCTTACACTCTTCACAAAAGTTAACTCAAAATGGATCATAGGTCTGAATGCAAAATGCAAAACTACAAAACTCCAAGAAGATAATACAGGAGAAAAACTGAATGACCTTGGGTATAGTGAGGCCTTTTTAGAGGCAGCACCAAAAGCAGAATCCATGAATAAAAATCATTGATAAGCTGGACTTCATTAAAATGAAAAACTTCTGCTTTGTGAAAGACATTTTCAAGAGAATAAAAAGACAAGCCATAGACTGGGTGAAAAATATTTGTAAAAGATTTTCCACATCATATGTCATCAGTAAAATGCAAATTAAAACAACAGTAAGATATGACCACATATACTAGAACGGCCAAAATCTAGAATACTGACAACACCAAATACTAGTGAGAATGTGGAACAGGAAATCTCATAAATTGTAAAATGGCACACCTACTTTGAAAGACAATTTGGAGATTTCTTACAAACTAAACATACGTTTACCATAAAATCCAGCAATCGTGCTCCTTCATATTTGCCCAAAGGATTTGAAAAATGTACCCACACAAAAACTTGCACATGAATGTTTACAGCAGTTTTATTCATAATTGCCAAATCTTATTTTTTTAAGATTTTATTTATTTGGTTAGTTGAGAGAGAGAGAGCATAAACACTAAGTAGGGAGAGGAGCAGAGGGAGAGGGACAAGCAGACTCCCCAGTGTGCATGGAACCCCATGCTGGGCTCGATCCCATGACTCAGAGATCATGACTTGAGCTGAAATCAAGAGTCAGATGCTTAACTGACTGAGCCACCCAGGTGCCCCAATAATTTCCAAATCGTAGAAGCTACAAAGATATCTTTCAGCAGGTGAATGGATGAATAAACTACGGTAAATACAGACAATGGAATGTTATTCAGCACTAAAAAGAAATGATCTGTCAAGCCATGAAAAGGCATGAAGGAAATTTAAGTGCATATTGTCAAGTGAAAGAAGTCAATCTGAGAAGGCAACACGCTGTATGATTGCAACTATATGACATTCTGGAAAGTAAAGAGACCAGTGGTTGCCAGAGATTGGAGTTAGAGAGGGATGAATAGGTGGTATGTGGAGGATTTTTAGGGGAGTGAAAATACTCTGTATGACATCATAACGATAAATACATGTCATTAAACATTTTTCCAAACTTGTAGAATGTTTAACACCAGAGGTTAACCATAATATAAACTATGGACTTTGGGTGATTATGTAAATGTAGGTACATCAGTTGCAAAATATGTACCACTCTGGTGGGGGATGTTGATAACAGGGAATGTCAGGCACATGTGGGGGCAGGGAGTATACGGGAAATCTCTGTACCTTCCCCTCAATTTTGCTGTAAACTTTAAACTGCTCTAAAAGAACAAAGTCTTAATTAAATTCCTTAAAAACCACATTGCTTCACGTTCTTGCCGCTGTCTGATTACAAAGATGATCAGCCCTCCTCTGAAGAGCACTAATGACATGATGGCCTAATAATATAATAAATACAAGTCTTGGCTTCCTGGGCTACTAAGGTTCAGACATGTGATTTAAATTCCTCCAATCAGACCCACATGCCAGAGATTTTGACTTGGAAGAGAGAAAATGAGCGAGCATGCAGCTTCTACTTTGTAGCCTAGGGTAGCGACAGAAGCTTGTTTCTATGACTGGAAGTGGAGGCGGCAGCAGAAGAGCCCACTTGGGGATCACGTGTGGGGCACTGTAGTTTTGACAGTGGCAACAGCAACAGCAGCTCCTTCACCGGGCCACTTCTGCGGGATAGTTCTAGAAATTGCTCTGGAAATCAGCCTAGAGTTCCCCTCTGGCCCTTCCAATGCCTCTGGGAGTGACAGAAAGCAGCCTGGGCTGCAGCCCCACCTCAACCACTGGCTAAATGTGTGATCTCGGGCAAGTATCTAACTGCTTTATGCATCGGCTTCCTTGTCTACAAAATGGAGCAAATAGGTAGCTATCTCACAGTGTTCTTGTGAGGCATAAAGGAATTAATATATGCAAAGTGTGTAGAATGCAATCTGACCCACAGCAAACGCATTATTAGTCATTATATGATTCTAGTTTCTGCTCTTATACATTGTCTTTTATTATAACTCTAACTACCTCGAGTGGATTCACCTTGTTTACAACTAAGTACACTGATTAATACAGAAAGCATAGGCTTTGCATGTACTTGATTCTTCAGGTAAAGAAGCATTAGCATGTATATGGGTTTGTGCCAGAAAAGACCAACAAACTTGGAATGAAAACATTTAGGAAATTAGCACTTTTTTGATAGGTATTGATAGGTATCATACAGCATTGAAAGTATAAAATTGGATGAAGACAAATCTTAAAAATTCATTAAAGGAGCCAAGAGATCACAGGAAGAAATGCAGAGCGTAGAGCAAAACAAAACAAATCTAACTGTAATACATCTGTCTTCCCAAAGGAGGTGGGGGAAAGGTGTGAATTTAAGCAACTTTGGAAATAAGCAAAGATTAAAAGACTAAAGGCAGGAGAAACTGTATATAGATAAGCACTGTATTGTGGTTGATAAGGTTGTTCCCACAAGAATAGGAGTTAACAATTCTGATACTGCTGTACATGTGCATTGGAATTGAGCAATTCAGGAGATAAATGGCACATGGTGGGAGTCAAGTTTCTCATTGTTGGAGTGGGAGATGAAAGGTAAGAAGGGGAGAAGTCTAGAATGATCCCTGTGGTAATAGATTAGAGTTGGGGACATCAGTATAAAGTCCTGTTTAGCTAAGATAGACACAGAGGGCCAAATACAGAAATATTTATAAATAAGTGTATATACATTGCTTTTTATATAAAAACATAATTCTTTGTTCTGTCAGCAGAGATGCTCTAAAAGAAACAACACCCTATCAGTATAGCTAGTATACCTTGCCAGATCTTGGTTTCTAATACCATTCTTCAATAAATAGAATGAAGCCTCCTTGGAAAAAATGGCTGATTCTAGGGCTTGTGAGGGAAATATAGAAGGTGAACCTGGATTAGCTTGTAGTGCCAGAAAATAAGAAAGGGCATTAAGAGAAAACAAAACAAAATGATAGGGGGTTCTTTCAATAGGACACAAGAGCCAACTTTAACAGCACCCACTGGCCAAAGCTGGGAAATGTGAGCACCAAAATAAATAAAGTCATGGATTTATAGCCCAAAATGTAACATAAATATCCATGAGCCCACACTGACATAAATGATCAAATAAATACATAACTCAGGGAGAAAGGACAAATCTGCAGTGTTGAAGAATTCCAAATAATGTGTGTACATACTCCCCCTCAAGGAGATAATAAGTAACTGTCTACTCTCTGGGACACCTGAGTGGCTCCATGGTTGAGCGTCTGCCTTCAGCTTGGGGCGTGATTCTGGAGTCCCGGGATCGAGTCCCACATCGGGCTCTCTCTGCCTATATCTGCTTCTCCCTCTGCCTGTGTCTCTGCTTCTCTCTCTTTGTGTCTCTCATGAATAAATAAATGAAATCTTAAAAAAAAAAAAAAAAAAACCTCTCTACTCTAAGTGTAGGCTGCATATAATGACTTCCTTCCAAAGAATCCAATATGGAAACAGGAAAGAGAGAGAGAGAGTAACGTTGTAGTGGAAACACTTGACAAATACCATCTCATCCAGGCGGTCAAGGTCAATATCAATAGCCATAAATCAAATTGATAGTATGTACCCTGATGTGATGAGAATGTCTGTTACCTCTGTGTCTCCCAAAAACCCATAACTTCATTCTAGTCATGGGAAAAAACGTCAAACAAATCCAAATTGAGGGATAGTCTACAAAACACCTGATCAGTACTCCTCAAAATTGTCAAGGTCATCAAAAATAAGGAAAGTCTGAGAAGCTATTACAGTCAATAGGAGCCCAAGGAGATATGACAACTAAACATAATATGGTATCTTGAATGGGGTCCTGGATCAGAAAAAGAACATTGGTAAAGACTAGATAAATCTGAATAAAGTATGGATTTGAGTTATTTTTTTTTTTAAGTAGATGAAGAAATTTTGGAAGAGAGGACAGCCAATGACAAAAGCCTTACTGGGATCAACATTTTTAAGACACAGACCCAGCCGCTGGAAGAGACAGCTCCACCTGGCAAAGAAGCTCTTTTGGATTCTACCCCAGATTTACAGAATTTTATCTGGTGGTGGACTGTGTGCTAATCACAGCTAAAAGTTGTGATTTGAACTGGCAATTAGACCTAAAAACAAAAATCTATATTGACCAAATCCTCCAACACAAAAGTGGAGCTCAGTCTGCTTTTAAAGGAAAACTCCAGAATTTGGCAAGGTACATTTCGTAACAAAATTAGTAGAACCCCAAAAAAGATTAGCAGCTGAGAAAATGCGTCAGCAATCACCTGGAACATTTGATTCAAGACTATTGTGCTACCCAATCCCAGCTGCGTAGGATAAGAAAAGGAAGAGCAAGGGGTGAACCAGAATTTCTAAAATCACAGAAGGGTAAATTAGAAATGGAATAAAAAAAAATAGCAGGATTTCTCATGATACCATGAAATATAACACAGAGATCAATTGAAACAATAATTTGGAAGGACATGAGAACTTCTGTGAGGCAGTTCCAGTCAAAATCTAAGGCAAAGGGTAATATTGACTAGGGGCATGCATATAACAATTATTCCAGAATATGCAACGGATGCTTTTAAAAATGCATTATTACTTTTGCTTCTAAACAGTTGCGTTCTCATGCCAAATTATAATTCATTTTGCTTTGTCTTCCAAAACAATTATACCTCACAGAACTACCTCAAAGGATATAGGAATATATATTTACCTAAATATATGTGTACCCCTGTATATATACATATATTATGTGATGATTAATAAGACTGATACTTCTGAGCATTAATCAGATAATTTTTAATGATATTTTTAAAGATATCATTATATTTCATTTGCTCTTCTAAGGAATTTTGTAATGCGATAGCCCCGGGTATTAGAGTTCTCACTTTTACAGAAGAAGAACTAGGCCCAGAGAGATTAAGTGATGGCTCAAGGTCACAGAGTTACTTTATTTGAGTAGTTTGCAGTACAGTTAGGCTAATAAAACACAGCCAGGCACATAAAACATCCTGAGAATAATTAGAAGCTTGTGATTCTCTGAATCAAATTCCCAAGAATTTGAAAGAGTTCCACACAAACAAATCATCCTTGTCTGCCTAAGAAATACAGTTGGTTCTTTTCGAGGATGAAAAACAAACTTGCGTTCTTCAAGCTTGCAGATGTAGTAGAAATATTGGTGCAAGACTTTTACAGTTCATTAACTGTCATCCCGAGCAAGGAAGATTTGTGGGTTGCTTAAGGGATCGTTAGGCAGGAGTATGACAAACTTGCCAATAGGGTTAACTCTTCAGCAGCAGGCCATGTCAACAGACCAGGGGGCCACCAGCGCCCAAACAAAGGCAATGAGGATGTCAATCAGCCTCAGGATAAATTTCTTTGAGTCCTGAAAATTAAAAAAAAAAATTTCTAGAAATTTGTGTTTTTAGATTGGTTCTTATATGCTTTTTGGTGGTTTCTGTTTAAAATCAATATTTATAAGCCACCTCTGGAAGACCTATGTTGTTAGTATTAGATGTTATAAACTGAACCCTCAGCTCCACATTCCTAGTTCTTTAGATTGATAACCAGCGTTTCCTTATGTGCCAAAGCAAAGGACAAAAACTGGACTGAAATCTATGGTATAAAAGAACAATTAACACGTATGTTTGATGACCAAGCAAGGTGTTCTTCAAGTTCAGCAGAACTGCTTGGTATTCCACCCACGGCATGCTGTTTACTCCAAAATAAATTTCACAAAAATTGACTGATTCAGATCAAATGTGTAACCCCGAAGAGCACTGAAAAAAAGAAAAAAAACCTGAAATGTAATCTGGGGGTTCAATCAGTCATCTTGAAAAGAAATGGTAAGTCGAACTTCTCAAGTCAGCTTATCTTCAAATGAGCTCCATCTTATTGAGTCATACGGTGAAGTTCTGGCTCACAGAACCAGAGTTTCGAGGTCCCTGTGTTCTTCTATTGATGATATTTGCTGTTTATTTGGGTGAAATAAAGTCTTCTGTGTCCATATAAGTAATCAGTGATTGATATTAAGTGATACTATGTTAGATTTATTCAAGAGTGAGTCAAGAGAGCTTGTATCTCACAGAAGGGATATAGACAGTTAATATTTCTCCAAGCTGAAACTGCAACCAAGGCATAAGCTGTTACTTATGGTAACAAACAATTTTCCATCACAATAGAACTAAAAACAGAAATCTGATTCATGAATATGCTCTCACTTATTCCTCCCTGCTGTGGACATTATTAGTCTTTTTCAGCCCTGGAATATATTGATAAAAAGTATTGTATACAGGCACATGAGTGGGGGGAGGTGTACATATGTGCATGTGTGTGTGAATGTAAATAGTCAATAACATGTAACTCCACTCATTTTTTTATAATAACTACCAAATAATAGCATCTAGTGTTCAGCAAATGAGTAGGACAAATGTTCTGAAACTTTTAATCCAGCGCAAGGATTATGCCTAACGTTATTACTGATGTACTCTCTTCAGATAAGATTACAAAAATAATCTCTCAGTGAGTGATATACAAATTATATTGTGACAATCTTTTGAGGTCATAAATAGGTTGTCAATGATCAATAAGTAGGTAGTCACTCATTCATTCATCTTTGATTCAAACTGGTGTAAAGAATACTTGCGTTACTTTCTGTCTACAAGTATATGTCGTTGATCCTGACCCCGTATTTCAAAATTCTTTTAGATCTCTGATCTTACAACCAATGGTAAAACCATCAACTGGGTGGCAGTTGCAGCTGCCATTAAATGTTCATTCATGAACTTGGTCATAAATGTTCTAGTGCCATTACTTCAATTAAATAATTTGAAAAAAAATTGAATAACTTGTTAGGCCTGAAATGAAAAGCATATCATTAAAAGATCAAAAATGCCATACAGAATTTCTTTCTTGAATTTTTATGTGGTCTAATTACCAAGCATTTTTTTTAGTACTTCGTGAGTATTGAATTAGAATCAGAGAGATCTTCCCCAAGCTGAGATTAAAAATGTTCCTGCCTTTTACCTTTTATTTTTATGGTTTAAATTTCTTATTCTTACATCTTCGATCTTTTTGAAGTTTATCTTGTATTCTATCCTTTTTCCCATTTATTGTATTCTAAATTTGTTCATATTTATTTTAAGGCATTCCTGGACTTTTGATTATTTTCCTTTGGTCTAGTTGTCAATTCATGCACTGGTATTGCGTGATTTTAATCAATAGGACTTAATAATAATGTTTTAATGTGCAGTAAGATTTTGTATACCATATTTATCTTTTTTCAGAGTTTTTCCAGCTGTACTTATTTTTTGTTCTTTATAAGAGCTTTAAAATATGCTGTTTCAAAAAAACATTTGTAACGCTAACTGCCTTAGATTTAAAAATTATCATGAGAGAATTGATATTTTTATAATGTTGAGTCTGCCTATACAAGGATATGAGTGTCAAAGATGGTTAGCTAGTCACCAAAATAGTTCCATAATTGCTACTAGAAAGTGGCTGCCTAGCGAGGACTACATTTTCCACCTACCCTTACCTGTAGGTGGTCAAGTGAAGGTGGGTGGAGAGAAGCACTTATTAGTTTTACTCATAGATATTTTACCACTTTAGGTACTCTTGTAAATGGGATATTTCTGCCATTATGTTTTCTAACTGGCAATTGTTTATATATATGAAAGCTGTAAATTTCTGTACATTATCTTTTTACTTCAGTACCTTAGGGAATTTTCTTATGTTTATTGCATTTCCGTTAATACCTTGGATTATTCATCATATCAAATCCAAATTTTTATAGGTTTATTTTCCCTCACTATTAGATTTCTAATCTATCTTATCAAATTCCATTGACTAGCACCTGCCATAATGTTAGATAATACTCCCAGTAGACATCCAAGCCTAGTTTCTGACTTCTGCAGAAATATCTCATGTGTTTCCCTCATTAAGGCTGATGTAGTCTTTGGGCTAAGACAGATGTACTTTATCATGTTGAAGATACCATTGGCTGATTATCTTACTGTTTTGAGCAATAATAAATGTTAACTTTTTTTTTTTAAGAATATTATTTTTATTTTATTTTTTTTAATAATTTTTATTTATTTATGATAGTCACACAGAGAGAGAGAGAGAGAGGGAGAGGCAGAGACACAGGCAGAGAGAGAAGCAGGCTCCATGCACCGGGAGCCCGATGTGGGATTCGATCCCAGGTCTCCGGGATCGTGCCCTGGGCCAAAGGCAAGCGCCAAACCACTGCGCCACCCAGGGATCCCTAAATGTTAACTTTTATCAAATATTTTTCAGTGTCTATTTTTCTCCTTGGGTCAATTATTATGATAGGTTATTAACATGTTATAATACTGAGAATACTGCATTAATTGCATTGCTAGAATAAAATTTATTTGTTCATATGTTTGGGTCTTTTAATGTGGTACTAAATCCCTACTAATGATTTATTTAGGATATTTACATTAATCTTCATATGTGAAATTTATATAGAAAGTTACTTATAACTTTCTTTTTTAAAGATTGTATTTATTTATTTGAGAGAGAGAGTGTGAGCCCACCCATGAGTGGGGAGAGGGGCAGAGGGAGAAGCAGACTTCCCACCGAACGCAGTGTCCCAGGCGGGGCTTGATCCCAGGACCCAGCAGGACTCAATCCCAGGACCTGGAGATCATGAACTGAGCCTTAACTAAGCCACTTAGGTGCCCCTATAATTTTCTTGTCTGTACAGTTCTTATCAGGGTTTGATATCAGTAACTTTCCCACTTCATTAAAAATATGTGGATTTATTCCTTCTTATTCTTTATTCTTGAGGAGCTGAAATAACATTCTTTAATGGTTTCATAGAATTCTTCTATGTAAAGAAAAAGAACCTCATTAGTTTATCTACTTCTGTTCACATTAGCATAATAATATATGTTCTATCTCTCCTGGGTTCAGTTTTGATAAATTGTGCTTTCCTAGAAAACGATGGATGTAAACCAAATTTTCAAAGTTATTTCTACAAAGTTAGGCAAATAGATTTGGAACTTTCCTATCATTCTGTAGTTAATTTCCTTTATCATTTTTTACATGTTTATCTGTCCTTCTAAAAAAGATATTGTCCCCCCTTTGTTTGAATGACCTACTACTATATTTATTCAACTTTTTGTAACT